>NW_015112845.1:422921-468561 GCF_001443285.1 Poecilia latipinna
GATACACGAAAATTGTACTTAAGTACCACTGATATTCACAAACCTTTTTTCCACCCAATTTGCTGAACGTTCATCAGACACACGTCAACTAGTTTGAAGATTCAAATTCAAATCCTCTTTTTATCTTTACTACCAACTAAAAACATGGACACTGAACAATTATCCATCCCAGAGCCCTGCAGTCATAGTCAGTAAATTAGAAAATACATCCTGATGAGTCTTGTTTGTCAGATTAATTAAGAGTACTTTTTGAAAGTAACCCACAAGTAAGTACTAAACATACTTTCCAGTAAAACCCACATTTGTTTCTAAAATGTTTTTATTTTTTTTACTTTGGTCTGATGTAATATTCTAATTTAAAGTACCATGTTTTGTTTAGTTGTAAGTGAACATTTATAATTCTTGTATGTACTTTGTCTATATAATGTGTTTCACTTGGTGAGAGTTTCTAAAAGAAATGGGCTTTTCAATGATATTCTAATTTTATTTGAATTCATCATGAACAAAACTCCTTGACAGCTAATTATGTAGCGCATTAGTAATGTAAAATGATTAATAATTAAATTAATGCACATAATATGTTAAATGAAAACTACAAATAGTAAAACACTAAGACATATCTATAGATTGAATTTTACAATAAAGTGATTAGAGCAACGTGTTAATGAAGGGGAATGCCTATTGGATTATTGTAACAGGAAGTGCTTTTATTCTGAAGAGCTTCTGAGCCAGAGAAAAATGTGTCGGAGGCAAGTTATTCTGCTCTGAAATGACCGAAGATCATTTATCACAGATTTTACTTTGAGAGCCTTGGTCATTAACATGAAGCTGCAGATAATGAGATCAGATTTTTATGGACAATTAATAAATAGCCAATGATCTCTGATCATCCACCCCTTCAGAGCAGAATCTGTGCATTAGTGTCATGTCTCTGACAAAAAATACAATATTGTTCACAAAATTACAAAAATTGCAAAGTAAAATTGCTTTGAGTTTCTGGGCCAGCATCAGGCTAGACATCTGAGCTGCATCAGGGCAAAAGGGAGGGAAACATCAGGGACACATCTAGGTCTCCTTTCCTCCTGCCAATTGAGCAGCTCAGGTCGTTTCAACAGTGTTTGGAGAGAAAAAAAAAGTCAAAGCTGGCACTGAAAGCATGCAGAGAGTGCTGATTGAGTGACCTGCAGCCTCTGCTTTGCTTGAGCTTATCAGACCGAAAGGCGACCTGCAGATGTAAGAAAGGCAGAGGAGGGGAACGACCTGCGAGGGAAACATTAAGGGGAGAAAGAGTCAATTCCCTCCATACAAAGCAGTAAAAAACTGTATCAGCCAGAAGCCTAAGAAGAAAATCAAGGCATGATAAACCCTGCAGGGCCAACCTCCCCTATGGATAGGGCCAATCTTTCCACCTTGACAACAAGCAAAAATATTGTAACCGAGAGCAACCAATAGCTGCAACGTGGGTCCTCTCTATTTTCAGTTTAAATAAACTGGTGTAGCAACTGTAAATGTTTGCATTGAATTGATGAATTAGGTCTTCATGAGTCCACTTGGGAAATCCAGCATGTTCTCTCGTTATGCTTTAAAGAAGCGGCCACACTGCAAAGAACGATGCCACTTTTGAATCACACCAGAGAGGAAATGATATCTCAAACAGAGCAGATGGCACGGCTGAGTGTCGAAGCGAAACTACTTCGTCTACTCTGACGGTTTTGCATTTACATCCCACGCAGATGTTTACAGGTAAAAAAAAAAAAAAAAACCCTGCCGTGTTTGTGTTTTGGGGAAGTATGACATCAATTTCCAAACATGGACTTTGGAAAATACAAACAGCAGAGGGGAGGGAGAGGAAAATGAAAGAAACAGAGCAGATGAAAGAATTACAATCTCTTAATGTGATAAGCAAGAATTTCTTTTTCATAATGTTTGTCAAGAATGACTTAAAATCTCTTCTAACTGAATAAAACTCCTTGCAGCGACAGAGTAGATGTATCCGTTTTGAAAAGTCATTCATCTTATATTTCCTAAGCTTTCTTTGTCCCTCATCTACTTCATGGCTTTCGTGAGGATGAATGTGAGGGCATAATGGCCAGCATGAACAAAAAGAGAAATTAATGTAGGCTCTGCACCAGTTTATGAAAAAGAAGATATGAACATTAGTTTAAAGCGGTGATCAGTCTTTAAACAAAAAAAAAAAGGGAAAAAAAAGAAAAATCTGTGAAAGATTAAAATCTTTCCACCGTTTTCAAAGAAGTCAGACTCTAGTCAGGTTTAAGTTGTGTTAATTTACATGTTATAGTCTAAGTAGAGGAGGAGGTAGTTTACCCTCTTGAGGAAAGAAATAAATTAAAGTTCAGGAGTTCATTATGCTGCAACAAGCGCAGCACACTGCACAATGCCCACGCAGCTTGCTCCGCTCCCATCAATCACACATCTCAGATTTGCACTTGACTCACCCTGCGGCTACAACAAGCGACAAAAAGGAGCTGGAAGATGCTAAGCAAAAGCTAAAAATGGGAGAAATTACACCAATTGACCAATTCACCTAAAAACAAAAACAATATGTATGATATGTTTGTTTATAAAAACAAACGTATTATATTTGACAGTATAATATGTCGAGTTTACTTAGAGCTCAGGTCTATATTTCCAGTTAATGAGTCGGACTGGATCAGGCTCGGGGTGGATTGGACTTTTTAGACCCGATCTAAACTCTGGACTTTACGAGTTGTGGGACAGAGAGAGAAAGAAAGGTGAGCTACTGTGTAGGTGAAAAAGACAAACAGAAAAACGTAGATGGACAGACTAGCAGATGGACAATTCAAACCAATGGGTTTATGCTGATGGATGGTAAAGAGTGGATGGATGAATGGGCAAACAGAAAAAGAGAAAGCTTGATGGTCAAACAGGTGGATGATGGACGAATAGACAGACTGACAGAGGACTGGATGGATGCAGCTTTCAGAACATGGAATATTAAAATGTGGGATTTTTGTTTTCCTCATTCAGATCAACAAACGGGAACAGAAATGCTCAAAACGCCTGGAGGTCTGTAAAATGCTTTTCTATCATCCTGGTCGACTGAACGGTGCTCATTAGCCAACTCAGGCCAACAACACAGGGAAACTCTAGAGCTGCTGTTTCCTTCCTTTAAAATGAGTCTCGCATGTAAATACATTTATATATACTGGTCAAAAAAATAAAGGGAACATTTCACTTTAATTTTGTGTGTGGCTCCAAATCCAGGCCTCCACTGGTTAATAAATTTGATTTCCATTGATGATTTTTGTGTGATTTTGTTGTCAGCACATTCAACTTTGTACAGAACAAAGTATTCAGTGAGAATATTTCATTCATTCAGATCTAGGATGTGTTATTTGAGTGTTCCCTTTATTTTTTTGAGCAGTGTAATATAGTTTGGTGCTAAAAGCCTTCGGCTTCATTTCTGGAGCTTGTAACAGCAGCTTCTAGTTACTAACTGGACATCTTGTCCTCCAAAATAAATTAAACTGTGTTTGATTATCAATCATTGCAAAGTACAAAAACATCCAGCACTAAACTATAAGCCCTAAACTGCTGAATAAAAACAAGCAGATCGATTTTTAAGCTCCGATACGCCATCATAAGCAGCCCTGCAGATAGTTTACACACCTCCAGAAAATATCTTCATCCACTGGTTTTATTTTCTTAACACTGTGACAACACTTGCTTATGTGTTGCCACAAGGTTTTTTTTTTTTTGTCTTTTCAACAAGAAATTGCTGTGACCACCATGATATCAGCAAAGGACATCACAGAGTGGCAATTACCAGGGAAAATGAGAGTCCACAAAAGCACGGCATCAGGATTATGACAATCTTATCTCCATATCATGCCAGGAGTGAATTATTGATTTTCTGCCAGAGAGCATCACGGTCAAGAGGCCGGTGCCATGCCTGTGACAGAGCAACGAACACCCAGGGGCATGATGGGGGAGCGCAGAGGAGGCGAGAAGGCAATAACGGGGGTCCAAGGTAAAGCAACGCAGGCAGAGGAGAAAGCTGAAAAGGTATTGGAAACAGGGCAGAAAAGCACATTCAATTCCAAGTTTCACCTTTTATTTTATATTTCTGGTGCCTGATTTGGTACTTTTTGCATATTCCATGTTATAACCTCCTTTTTTAGATGGTTGAAAGTAACAACCATTTGTTTTAAAAACCTGCGCCTCCATTTGAGGTTTGACTGCAAGTATTTTAATGATGTGATCCCACCATGTCCCTTACTCCCCCTGAGGTTTAACAGGAAGTCAGCTCGTGTCACCCGCTATTTGCCTTCGGGCGAGGCCTGTCACACTTTAACAGGAACCTTTTTACAAGGCAGCCAAATAAAACTAATAAGAAGAAAAAAATTACCATTTGTACAGCATTTTTCTTTGATGATTTAAGGGCCTCGACTAGTTAATTGCCCGATATAAGGCCAAAACTGATGTTTTTAATGAGGAAAAGGCAATTACATTTTTAGCTGCAATAATAAGAATGGAAATGAATCATCAGCCAAGGTGAAAATGGTTTCTGTTCGTCTTTCAGTGAGGCGGACAAGGAAAAAAAAAAGAAAGTCAACTTGGGAGAATTTAAAACATTGAAGAACATATTGAAAGAAAATTTTAGGCTGTGTGTGTCTTAGAAAGTCAAAGACAATTTTAAAAAAAAGGGAAAAGATTCAGATCGCTGTTCCTGGTGTGGTTTAAATTTATTATTCTCAAAACATTAAAATAATAATAAAAAATTTAGAAAAATAAACTGCCTTTAAAATAAATAAATAAATAAATCAGTATGGTCCATTATAACCTAAGCAAAACTCCCCAAAATCTAAAGTCTAGGTGTGATAAATCTCTTAGGACCAGGATTTCCAATGAATTTTTGAAGAGGGTTTCATTAGTAAAATATGTCACTCCAACAATATTGCTGAAAATTGTGATGAAAATCTTAAGATTGAAAGTTAGGAGATGTAGAGCCACAGAAATATGATTTAGTTGTCGGCATTAAGGAAGGAAACTAACATATTGTTAGCAAGCAGGGTATATATAGCATGGCAGCGGAAACACACAAAACCAATCAATTACATATCCAAGCCGCTATACTGAAAAAATGGAAACAACGGTGACAATTGCAGTTCAATATATTGTGCAGCTCCATTTCTGAATGTGCTGTAAGCATTGTTTGACTTGGCAACCTCATGCTATAACACAGCCTGCGTGCTGGCAGCCCCTCCACTCAGTCATTTTCAGTGACTAGATTGCTGTGCTTCCGAGTCTCATAACCATCAGCATGACAGATGCTGTTCTGTCAGTGTAATTCACAGGCATCATCTTGGCTTAATTAGGGCCCCTGTTAATGATTGTGTTGTGATACGTTTTCAGAAAACCCATCTCCTCCCAAAACAGAAAAACTCATTTTCAAACTGATGATCAAAACTCTTAGAAAAAGAAAGGAACAGCAAGATTTTGCTATTAAGGAGCTGAAGCATCTGTGGCTTTTGTTTTACTCGTCTTTCCCAAGCTTTGTGGGAAGCAGTGGAAAACAGACCACATTAAAGTAATGTGTAATTGGACAAACAATGCACGGTGTTCAAAGTCAGGCAAAAATATGTGTAGGAGTCTGAAGCAGGGTTAGGAAATAAAATAAGACTGTAAGCTTTAAACATTTTCACATGTTCAATCCATCTGAAAAATAATGAATCAACGAGGCACCAAAGAGGATAAATTTAACTTTTGAGGAGCTGCAGAGGTTTACAGCTCAGGTTGAAAGAATTTGTTGACCAATTGTAATGCACTCTACAAATGTGTCCTTTTTGGAAATACACAGGAAGAACGTCATGTACTGCACAGTATGACTCTGGAAGAAAACCTGCTAAAAGCCACAAAAGACGTCTGACTGGGGCAACAGAGCAGCTACTCTAAAAACACAGCCAGAGCTGCAATGGAAACTAGAATTTCTTACAACTCAAATTTGTATTAGCAAGGAAAAACCGAGTCGTTTAGGAGGTGAGCTATTTGAGAGGTTCTCACAGTTTGTGCTCCATTATGTTTACAACAAAAGAAAAAAAAAACAACTAAAACCTTATGTGTTTGCTTACATTTTAAATAGAGGTGCAATACAAAATGGTAGTGGTGTGCCGTTTCACCTCTGTAAAATGGAATATAAGCTTATGAGGAACAATCTGAGGTGTGAGTGTACATGGGTAAAATATGCGCGACTACGTCACCCAAAATGCACATCAATACTAAGTGTCAACAAAGTCTGTATAGACCCAAATAAGCTCTAAAGTGCAGTCCTGCTACAGAATCAAACAGAGAATGAACCTTCCTACATTTAGTTGTTTCCATTTTTACAGCTTTTACTTAATTACCAACATTAAAATGACTTACAACAAATGCAACAACCAACCACTGCCGACTGATTCATGCATGGAAAAACAACAACAAAAACAATACACTTTTCAATCACGTCTCAGCCTCGCCTTGGCAAGAGAAGGCAGAATGCATTTGGCCACAGGCTCTCATATCTCTCCCGCTGAGCTGTCCTTATCTGGTGAGCAGCAACCTTCCTGTGGTGGTTGTCAGATTAATCATCATCTAAGAGGATCAGTCAAGAAACACAATAAAACAAATCTCACAATTCTGGCAAAGTCAATGATGTTAAGGATTCTCTCAGGTTGTCGAGCTGTAAGACCCAAATTAAATCAATGCATGAGCTGCAGGACAATTACGTTACAGGGAATGATGTGATCACTCACACAGCAGGGCCAAAATAACCAAGGGGGCTTTATACTGTGCCTGGTACAAGAAAGGGAGCTCAACTACCTGAGGATTAAGGGAAAAAGCACCAGCGCCCCCATGTGTGCAGAAATATGTTACACATACTGAACCTAACTTTTTTAATACTGATAAACCTGATCAAAGTGACCTATACATATATGAGTGTTTTGTTTGTGCAAACATCCAAATATAAAGATTTTTTTTATGAATTCTGTAAATAAATATTTTCCTCTCAGTTCAGGTTGCAGTGGCTTTTCTCATGCTTACATGCAGAGGGTCTCGGTGTCATACCCACAGTTCTTCTAAAAGCCGCCTCAAACATACGTGTGGACACACAGACATGAGCTTCACATGCTTTATTAAATTAACCTTTTCTCAAAGTGATATAGAGCACACACACAGGAATGACTCTCAGCCTAACGTCATTAGGCTGGCCTCTGAATTTGATTGTATCTCACTGCTCAGACAATAAGATCACGACAGCACACTGTGCGCCGCTGTGGGACGACAAAGCAGAGCATGAACACAGTGATTTTTGTCCTGTGGTTAAAGGAGGGTTGAAGCAACATGTCTGAAGGAGTTCTTCAGTATTTTCTTTTAGACATGCCTTGATAGAGAACGCTGCTGCTCACGTTCTCACCAAAAACAGGAAGATGAAGCACGTCACCCCAGTTTTAAAGTCCTTAAACTGGCTCCCTGTAGCTCAGAAAATACAGTTTAAAATATTTAGCACTGAACGGTTTGGCACCAAAATACATTAAAAACTTGCTTTAGTTGTATCGACCTTCCAAACCTCTCTGGTCTGCTGGTTCTGGTCTACCTTCAATCCCCAGAACCAAACATGGAGGAACAGCATTCAGTTTTTATGTCGCACTTCTGAGAAGTTTCTTTACATCAAGGCTAAAAATCCATCTGCTGCTTGAAATATAAACCAATTCTAGCCTCGATTACAACTTTTCATTACTTCTGTCTTTATTCCACTACTATAATGCATATAATGTTTTTGTTGTTCACTACATTTTGTTTTTTTCTCATGTGAAGCACTCTGAACTGCTTTGCTGCTGAAATGTGCTAAGCAAATAAACTTGAATTCACATTTTGAACCAGTGCAGTCAATGAGAAAGCCATGAACTAAACATAGCATTTCCGGCCATTACGCCACAGGTTAGGAGCAATAAATAAAACTAAAAATAAAATTGGGATCACAGAGGCTGTTCTCGCTATACTGGACTTAAAGCACAGACCATAAAAACTGTACTTGATACCATGTACAACGAGCCTGGCTTCAAATCGCAACACTTAATTAAATGTTGGATATAATTTTCTTATTTTTATTGAGTAAAATCGCTCTATTAAGAACTTTTCTCAAATAAATAGTGAAATATCCCATAAGTAGACTGTATAAATGCATTCTGGGTACATATTATACATTTGAACCAAGGACTTAAAACAGAAACGACTGCATGCGTTTTATAATTACTAGCAATTTATGTAGAAGCTTTGGTGAAATATAGATTTTGATAATCGTTCCATATAAACAATTGCTGGTTTGTGAGATCACAATCTGCTCAAATAAAGCAGAGTTTGGTTTGAACGAAACATTAAGGCCAGCAGGATATTAAGCAGAAATAGCGATCACTCACAGCGCTGGAGGTGAGGGACGGGTCCGACTTTCCAAGGTTCAGGGATCGCATGCGGACCAGATTAGAGGTCTCGGATGACGACTGCAGCATCGTCTGTGTCTGGTGAAGGCTGGGGGGCAGCAACAGGTACTTTCCTGCAAAAACATTTTTAAAAAAAAGGCAGCTAAATCATCTGAAAGGCTGCTTTAATGCATTAGATTTTCTTTGAACAGTTCTTTGAGAACTTAAATATGACACGGAGTAATTTTTTGTCAATTGCAAAACTGTGTAGAGGTCCTGATATGATTTTTTTTTCTTATCTTCTGTGTCATGGAAGACACCTGATGGTTCTCAGAGAAGTACTGTCCCCCCAGTTTAGAAACCACCAGATGAAACGCACAAAAAAAAAAAAAAAAAACTCCACAAAGAACAACCAATTCACCAGGGTTAACATTTTAGTTCTGTACCGGTTTACTCGTACCACACAAGTCTTAAATTACAGTGAGAGTTTAAACCCTGAATACACCTTTTGTAGCAGTTTGAACTTCACTCGTGTTTTCAAATGCCACCTGCAGCAAAAGAGACAGAAATCCTTCAACAGTTTTGCATTTCGTAATAACCTTTATCAAGTGCAGGTCAAAGGATGTCCTACGACATGAGAGAATCCCTGCTGTCAGCTCCTGTTAGGCACGTTAAGATAAACCCTATTACTTTGTGCAAACAGGAAGTAAAATGGTTAAATTAGGCCAGGGGAGAGTAAGCTTATTAAGAGCTCACAACCTAAACTACATAATCCCACAATAGAGATATCCTAGTCCAAGAAGGAAAATGGGCCTAAAAAAATAAAAACATTAGTTCACTCAATGTTACTTTTTGAAAAGCAGCATTTTATCAATTTCTTTGTCTTGCAGCTAGATGGCAGTAGAAGCTGTTTAGTCTACTCCATCCATTATCAGCGCCTCCTCTTATCACTGAGCTTCAGTACATCAAGATAAAGGATGGCAAACTGAAAATGACCTCTGCAAACAAATCACATCATAATTCAATGAATCACTGAGTCGCCATAAATACTTTTTATCATTCTGAACATTTTAGATTTATTCTACTATCAGAAAAAAAACAACAAGCTGCTGCTGGGTTTTTTTTTCCTCCAATAAAAAAAAAACTAACAAAACAAAGGAAGGGAGTCTGAGCTCTAAACTGCAAGAGGATATCTCCAGTTCATTCAGCCTGAGGCAAGTATCTATTTTTATCAGGTGATATGATGAGCTGCAGAAGGTATGTTTGAAGTTCACTGTCCTGCTGACAAGATTTATTAAATCACTGAATGCAGGGCTTGATTTACAGGTGGACTTTTAATCCACAGCTTTCTCAGAAACGCTCAGGAAATATTTTCAAATGTCTGCAGATCAAATATTGACTTGGAAAAAGAAGTCCCACGCATTTGAAATTTGAAGCATATTTTAATGCTTCCTTAAGGCCAAAAGGTTGTTGGTTTGGGGTAATAAATCAACTTAAACTTCATCTGCAGCACTCAGACATAATCAGCATCAATGGTAACAATGAAACAAACCTTAAAGTAAATTCAGAAGCAAAGTCTCGCAGGATTTTGTTTGTCTTTAACGGTGATCTTCAAAAGCTTAACCCTTTTGAGATTTTGCTGTATTTTTCCTTGCTGAATGTTTTGGGACACTGTTTGAGCTCCATACAAATTTTGAAGTAGGATGTAGATACCAGAAAAAGTTGTGTTTTCGAAGAGAGAGAGAAAAAAATTTTCAAATTAAAATAAAATAGAATAAATCATCAGCTGGGAACTGCAAGCAATTAACAGGCAGAATAAAGGTAACAAATATGAAGGTTCATGTATTTTGCGGTTTTCATTGGATAAAATATTCTTTTAGCCCAGGATAAAGTGTGACAGATTGAAAATCATATCTTGAAGCTTTAACGCCATGTCAATAATGGCAAATATAAACAAAAATATATATTTTTTGCGTTGAAAAAAATCAAGTTGCCAAGCATAAAACACCAAAATATTAACTAAAACATAACTCTGAAACCATTGTCTGTTCTCTCTCATCTTCCTCAGTCTCTCTATGATCAATGATTTAAACCCAGAAAAATTAAAGTGTGAACAGACAGGATGAGAAGGGAAAAGTGAGGCCTTTCCTTCCTTACTGGCAAATGTTTTCCCTCATGACGGCCCTTCACATTCCGGCATAACGGAAACGGTCACAAATAACTCAACACTTCGAAAGGTGTGTATCAGCACTTACGGGTAAATGGGTCAGGCTGGATTTCAAAATAGACATTTATGAGAATGTCAGATCCCAAGTCAACTGCGTTTAGACTTCATCTTGCAAAAAATCTATCTAAAATGTGTCTCCAATCGCAACAAGTCAATTAAGGGTGGTTCCCATTTCACTGAAATTGACTTAATTTCCCTTCAACCTTTAGGGAAATTAAGTCACAAAGCTCACAGTTTAGGTTTTTGTAAAAAAAAAATACACATTAACAGTTGTTTTCCTCCTTTGACACCACACAGTCAGAAGAACATTACTTAATGTTTGCTGACCTTTCTGGTGAATAAGTGAATAATCCAGCTCTTTAATTTACACTTAGCCTTCAGTGTTGTGTCTGCTGGATGTGAAAATTAGCTGCAGAAGTCAAAAACAGAAAAAATCCAATCTATGATCAGAAGGAAAGACATTCATCATGCTTTAACTGCACAACTAAAACTGACTAACTGGCTCCAGGTTTGTTTATATATCCTGTTTTTTCTAGACCAGCTACTAAAGGTTAATGCATTTATTCAAAGCTGCACAGGTTTTATTAACTGAAAGGTTAACATTTTCATCAGCAAGGTGAAGCTTTCTCTAAATAGCTCAGAAATCAGGCTTTTAAAGCCACATTTTACACAGCCTGAGTTGCTCTAATTTACTGCAATACGCAAACAAAACAGGCAGACTGAACAAAGGAGACATTTACTGGTTTGCGTTTTAAAGGAGGATTTATTTTTAAGACCAAAACCTGGGTTTGTGAAGAAAAATGTAACTTGTGATCAGTTGTTTTTAATCCGACTGTCTACGTTGATTTTAAAGAAAATGCTGAATATGTTTGTGCATTCTGGTTGTTCTAAGTGCATCAAGACCAAAAGTAGATTTTTTTATCTTGTCATTTTCCTGATTAAATACAGACTGAATAAGTAGATTTTTTTTTAAATCTGTTTTTAAAGTTTATTGGACATCAAATAGTATTTGGATTTTTTCAGGATTATTGTCTAGTCTTTGTTTTTTTACCAGCTTTTCTTAAACTCGTTGCTAAACTTCTGCTTGCTTTGGAGAAATTAAAGATGCAAGAACAAAAGCCCAGCCAGTCGATTTTGTATTTTCTTTCTGTCCACACAGTCAGTGCCGGCTCCCTTCTTGCACACTAATCCACCATGATGAACAGCCTGTTAGTGGTGCAGCCGCCCTCACCGACTGACCGAGGAGTCATTCAGCTCATTCACTGAGTTTGACATCACAAACTGAGCATGAAAGCCACACACCAGAACCAAACACACCAGAAAGCCACTCAGCAGCAAGAGGCCAGATAGAAACATTGGATAATATTAATACGAGAAGTACAAATCCGGGTCAGTTTTATACTTTTCAAATCTATGACCAAGTCACTTACTAGTCTAAGGTTTTGCTTTTTTCCTCTAGTAACTTTCCAGTTTTCTAAAACATAAAAATTTGTCTGTACAAAAACTGCAGATGTGCAAACAAAAATTCTCATTTTACAGAATTTTTATTTTTTTAAGGTGCATAGTGCATTTATTTCCCCCAACAATGAGAATCAATAAGTGATATTGATGATGGAATCTGTATTGCTAAATACTCATCAAGTCCCATTCCTAGTTGATAGGGTTGATTAATAAAGATTCCTCATCGATCTGGACGACAACACTAGCAGAAGAGTTTAGTTAGTCACCGTTTAAATATTTGCATGGCAGGATTTTGGTTGCCTGATAGAAAAGTATACAAAATAAAAATCAGCAAAATTTTACTGATTTAGTGATTTAGTTCTTTACTAAGTGATTTAGTTCTTTAGTGATTTAGTTCACTCTTTGTTTTCCCCATAATACTGCTGAAAATCTTGTCCCAGCTCGTTTTTATGAACCCGGTGTCGTGCATCGTTTCGCCCTGTGAGCTGCTGGTTTTGACTGGCTCTGAATTACGTGTTGCAGCCGTTTTCCTGTCATCTTTCACACCCTTAAAAAACAAACAAAAAAAAGATTAACCAAAAAAGACTACGCAGGCAGCTGAAATGAATAATAGCTACAGCTGGTTAAAAGGTAAAATCTTAAATAATGCTTGTTTTACAATAAGCCTATTTAATTAGCAGCCCACAGACTGAATCCACCCTGTTCACGACTTGAATGTGGCCCTTTGAATATGTATAAAATAGAGGGAGACGATCTATTCATACTGAAACGTCACTTTGCGTAAGAACTAAATCAAACAGGGTGCTGTACCAAAGATTTAATTCACACATTAAGCTCAATAAACAGGATGTTAACCAATAAACCTCTACTTCAGTTTAATAGGGTTTGATCTGGTAAAAGTCTTTTAGTTTTCCATAACTTCCCTCTGAGGCAACTTTCATATTCGCGTAAATGGAAAAACACTCAGCGACTTGTCGGAAAGCCTGCGATTATTTTGTCTGAAGCGGCTCACTAGACTTGCCCGGCAAGTTTGGAAGCTCCCTCCTGCCCTCACCTGAGAAGGCCCCGGGGCCGTGAGCCTGCGCATATGAACAGATTTCCTTCAAGTCATTCTGAGCAAAACGGTAGATTAAGAGAAAACCGTTCACAGGAGGATCAGTCAATCCTCTTTTTGAAAACGCGTTCAATCTTGTTAATCCACTGAACTTGTCAAATTTAAACGTCAACTGATAAATTACACTAAAAGTCATTTAAATCTCGCTCCTTCCTACTCAAACATATTTAAAGTCAAACATGTTTTGACTGGTTTTGAAATTCGTTAGCAATTTATTTCCATTAGCCAACAACCATGTCGGTCTGTAGGCAGATATGTGGTTACCATTAGTGTAAAATCTTTCTCTGTGTGTGATATTAACCATGACAAATCATTCTTTAGCTGCAGGAGGAATGATTAGTGAAGCCGGGTTATCGTCTGGAGGCAGCAGAAAAAATATCCAGAGGAGCCGACTTATTGTCTTAGAAGGATTAGTTACTGTAAACATGGGCTGTGCAGGAATCCACAAACAGTCCCTCCATGTGCTTTGTGCTTTTCAAAACAAAATATGTCATGCATTTCTCATTTGTATGCCAAAACGATGAGTCATAACAGTGTTGTAAAATAAAAACACGAGGGCAAATCAGAAAGAGGGAACTACATACAGCATGTGTTAGATTATTTTAAAATCAAATCTGGTGGTAAATGTAAAGAACAAACACAGATGAAGAAATTACCCGTCAAGCCACCGCCGAGACTTCTTCTACGAAGCTGTCTTCCATCCTCGCTGAGATGCCTCTTGAATTTGAGAGCAGGACTTAATCCGTGGGTTAGCTCAGGAATACTGGACTTTCTCAAGAGGTTTGGAGGTGGGTAGAGAATGTTGTTCAACTGCAGGAAAAGCAAGAAGAACAGGATAAGACTGGAAGGAATACACAACACAGCTGGGCCCAAGACGCCTTCATAGAAGACCTTCAAACGGTAATATCAGACTTTGTGTCTGCAAGGATGCAAAAATTAAAACAAACACAAAGGAACAACTACGGAAAATTCAGAAGGAATTGGATAATTTCAGCTTGAAGGTTAGACAGATGAGAATACTCTTCAGTTTGGAGACTGAGAAGACCTCAGTTATAAACACGAAGAAAAGATTTTTATAACATGACGACAAAGGTATGCAGTGCATTCAGGCTGCTAAGTAGTGAGAGAGAGCAAGACATTGGGAAAGCCAAGTTTTATGATTGAGCTGCTGACCTTTGTCATGAAAGATGCCGGGTTTGGACATATCGGTAATGCTGGGAAGCCTCAGAGTTAAGATAGTAACCAGGCTGTCATTAAAACAGGGTCAATCATTTTCATTTGCAAGATTTATAGATTTATCAATTGGTGCTTTGGTCTCAATAACTTTTTTATTTATTTTTTGGAATACAGTTTTGCTTACAGAGATTATATAATTAATTGTATTTGTTGTTTTGATTATTTAGTTTATTTTGGATATTTTAAACATCTTCCAGTTCCAGTGTTAAGTTTGTTAGAATTTGAAGTTTATTGATCTTTGAGAATACGTTCTTGGATTATTATACCATTATCATAAAAATGATATCAAATCAAAAATTGTATTGTTTATCACAATAACTTTTGGGACAATTTATCATCCAGTAAAATCTGTTTTGAGAGGCACCATCCACTTGGCAATACACTGGGAAATGTCTTTTTAATTATTCTAATATGGCTAATCACTAAAACAAGTGATTGCTAAATAATACACGAGATGTGACATTGCCTCTTCTGCAGCAAAATATACAAACCAGAGGCAATTTTCTTGCATAACAAAAATGGAAAACCAGCTACGTCAAAATCCAATTTTAAAACAGAAAACTTCATTGTCGGAGGCATCTAGCAAACAACATCTACAGGAATAAACTGATTACATATTCCATTCTTCAGCGTTGTCTATTGCAGCCCTGTTGTGCTCCCTGAAGAGGACACTGTGAAGTTCAGACAACATAACAAAGCGCTTTGGGGAGGAAGAGACCCTCCCTGAGAATACAAAGATACACAGAGGTGAGAGCAGTGTGTGGAAGGAAATGCCCTCTGCTTCCCCCAAGGGATGATTCATGATCCAAGCTCTTCTAGGACAAATACAAGCAAACCTTTGTAGCAACAACAAAAGACGCTCAGAATGTGTCCTTTCTTGTTGGTTGTTATGAAATAAATATACTTTCACCAACATTTACAATTTAAGATGTTAAGAAGTGTATATCAGCTCTGAGCAATGTTTTAAAATATGCATATGTTCAGCAAGTACTGAAATATTTTGTTCTTGGTTATGTATGCACATGTTTTCTCTGTCCTACTGATTGTTTTTTTTTTTCTTTTGTTCTTAAAAATATATGAAAATAATAAAAAAAACAAATCAAAACTAAGTAAAAATATTAAATTCATAACAATTTATTCATACAGCGCCAATTCACAACAAATGTAATACAATGCAAAAAGTCATTTCAGTCCAATCATACATACATTCCAAATGATTCAAGTAATCAAATATTTCAGTAAAAAAAACCTTTTCAGCGTAAGAAAATTCAGCAGACTGCATCTTGTCAATGATTATTTAGTACGTTTTATGTTAAAGTAAAAAGTTAATAGCAGAAGAAGGAGGATGTTTAGTTGTTGGCAGCATTATGTCAGTCAATGCACAAAGTACAACCATCCCTCATTCCTATTGGCAAACATTTCAACTTGCCAGTGGAGATGAGTAATATTGTTTTGTTAATGCCAGTTAGAGGAAAAAGAGTTGGCATGATAATTAGCCATCCCATAATATAAAGGTTCACAAACCTCAATGATTGACATCATTGAAATTATTATTTCTGCTATTCATGAGGTGATAAACAGTGTGCCTGTGTTTCAAAATATGACTGACTGGAATCATTGTATAACATTTAGCAACACAGTTGCACTTTTTAGTAGCTTAGTAGAAACATTTTAGTTGGTGAGAGATTAGACCACAGGAACCATTCTTGTTTTTTTAACAAAAACAAAAATGCTACATGAAACAAATTTTCTTTTTTTTTTTTTTTTTAAAGAAATCTGCTACAAGAGAATTTTAAAGAAAGAAAAATAATTTTATTTTTGTTGTTCAGTCTTAAAAATCAAGAAAATAATGAAACTTTTAAGCAAAGGGAATGAAATTTTGCACATCAGAATGTGCAATGAGGGTCACTGATACACTAGTCAACATAGAAATAAGACTTTGATTATTTAATATATACCTCTATGACATTAAAAAGGTTGATATTCCTTAATTATTTTCAAAGTATAGCATTGATTAGCTCCAAGATTTTACAGTGTTCAAATGAAAGAAGAGCTGACCTATAAAGTTCACATGTGTAGATTCCTTAAAGACAAATACCTGATGTAATTTAATGCATGTCAACAATTGCAACTACCAAAACTACTGTATTAAGGTGATGCACCCTGACTTAGATGCTGCACTGCAGCAAGTGCAGCCAAATGGAAACAAACAGCACTGCACACCCACCAGCTTAATACTTAGGAGATAACCAGCGCTGGGGCAGAGATGAACAGCTCAGATAACATCCTCTAGCATCTACAAGAAGCATTCTTAGTACATTTAAATCACATTCACACATATTCAGCATATCACACATACATGAAACATGTTATCCACAGGTTTCACCAAATAACAGTGAACTACAAAGACATGTTTATTAGTCTACAGGAAGATCTTCCGAAGAGCAAGAAAATAAACTTTGGGTTTTATTTCAAGATTGGGCTGCAGCTTCAAATTTTGATTGGGTTGCCAAAACAATCAAGGTGTTTTTTAAAAATTATGGTTGCTAATGGTTTGAGTGACTCACTCAATCAGCCCTGGATCTCCAAGCTAAAAATAAATCTCTTGCTTGTCTAAAGTCTACATCGGTTGCTACAGGAAGCTATTGGCTTTTCAATGAGTGAGACATTTAGGTCAAGACAACCAAAAGATCTACGTTATTATGAAATAAGCAGAAAATCCTAGATCTCAGAGTGAAAATGTTCTGTACAAATTTGCTCCTTAGTAAATTCTCTAAAAAAAAAGAAAAACGGACACAAACAAACCCAGACGACAGTTGAAGTTAATTTAAATGTTTCCCCCTCCCTGTCTAGAAAAGCAAACCCAAAGTTGGAGGAATGGGGCCGAGATTTATCCTGCTAGCAGGTGGTGCAACAGTGTCCAGGTGTTCAAAGACGAACATAATCAGATTATAAAAAAAAAAAAAACTGAGCCCAGGAACCGACAGACTTATGTAACATTATAGCAAACACACAACAACCAAACTCTGTAAGCAGCTTTCAGGTATGCGGCGAGACAAACACGGGCATAAGCCATATTGGTCTGATCTAAGAAATTCAAGAAGGGTTACTCTGAAATGCACTCGTACAAATCTGACTATGACGTAAGTCGACCTATGACCTCAAGGACGACGCGGTGATGGGGTTCTCAATCAGATGTCCTGTATGTCTCAGCTTCCTCTGCTGCTTTCAAATTTTATTTTGCCTGTCTACCCTACGGCTTAAAAAAGAAAAACCAGGACTTTTTTCTTATCTCAAAGGTGGTCGAGGCACATATCTGAGGCCTGTTCAGTACTATGCAAAAATGTTTGCATCCCTGGAACTTTGCCACATCTTTTTGTGTTCCAGTCACAAACTTAAATGTATTTTTATTAAATGTTTTGGAGAGATGCTTTCCCATCCAACCAGCTTGAGGTATTTTCAAGTATCGAGAGCGTTTTACTTTACAGTGAAGAAAATTCAAATGAAATACACCAGAGTCTTTGGCTGTAACATGACAAAATGTAATAAAGTTGGGGGCGTTTGAATAAATTTGCCATGCACTGTAAAACACCTACTTATAGAGAAGACGATAACAGGAGTAATTTTTTCCTTCACTGGAGAATACAACCAGACATTGTTACAAAAGTACTATACATAGGTAGTAAAAAAAAGAAGCATACAGCACAATCATCATAAAACTGTGTATAATTTGTGATCTTTGCTTTTATTTTTCATAATAACCATGATAAAAGTGCGAGCCCAGTAGATCTGCGGAGGCTGCCAAAGCTGCATGGGTCCAAGTGATTTCTGCATTAGCTCAACTGTAATTACAGGCCACTTATGCCAGCCATGAATCACCGGGATAATCAGTAAACCCATGCTTCCCACTCTATACATATCAGCATTTAAGAGGCTAACACAGCCACACAGCAGACTCTCTTATTAAATATTATCCTTATTAAAGGATAATAGTGCAATATTGTTCCATTCAAAACATCTGCATTGATTTAAGAGTGGGTGTCAGCCTTTTAAATGCCTATTTGATTACACAGAAAGCCCTGAAGTCAAGCCAGTCCCAGTTCACTTTCTGTGTCCACAGCAAATAGCATGCTGGTTTCAGTTTTGGCAGCGGCCACTGGCCTTTCACCCACCATTCCTCTCTATTTGTGGCGGGGGTCACAGGGAGCTCCCAGGTGCAGCGTCGAACACCTTTCCTCCCTCTCTCACCATATCCTCTGTTCCTCCCTGAGCCCGATTTACAGTGGACAGTATCAACAGTGTTTTGTTACCAAAGCAGAGAGCAAACCGCTAAACACAAGGTGAGCTGCACAACACAGACTGACAGTATGCAGACTGAAAAATGAGAAAATATCCTGTTTGAGTCTCATGTCACACAGTTGTGTTTGGGAATACGGACAAATATTTTCAACAATAAATTATGCCCAGAGGAACCGAATCCTAACACAGTGTGTTTAAAAGAAATTCTGTGAAATCGACCAAGACAATACAGCACATAACTCATCAGTGAGAAAAAACTTCCCCCCATTTTCCATTTATAAGTATACATATGAGTAGTGTGGTGTGTCACCACTTCCTCTGAGTCAACACCTAAGTACTAATCTTGCCATATATTCTCAATTGGGTTTGTGTCTGGATATGACAAGGCCTTTTAAACCAATTCGAAGGTAAGTCTGGTTGTACGTTTAGGGTTATTGACCAGCTGGAAGGTGAACCTCAACAAGAGTTTTGCAGTTTCAACCTTCTTTCTTCCCAGATTCACCCACATTTCTGTCGATTTTCACATCAGCTCTAACCTTCTGTCTCATCGGCCATGAAGAAAATGTCACTGCAGCATGATGCTGCCACAACTTAAAGGGCTTTTCCACCAACACAGTCTGGAACCTTGTAATGTATTCCAGTTTTTTCATGCTAATGAACAACCTACGGACTCCAGTTACTTATGGAGTACCACAAGGTTCAGTCCTTGGGCCAATTATTCTTTCATTGCGTCATTACAGTTTTTATCAGAATAAAGCATAGCAAGTTGTTGAGCTGCTGGAACTGGTTAGTCATTTACTCTGCTTGGCATTACATTATCTCTGCTGATAAAGCTAATTACCTTGGTGTCATCTTTAACCAGGAGATCAACAGTCCTAAACTAAAACATGTTTGCAGGACTTTCTTTCACCTTTGTGCTAGTGCCAAATTTTGAAATATCCTGTCCCAGAGCGATGCAGAAAAAGAAATCATTTGTTCCTTCAAGGCTGAACTATTGCAGTTATTTCAATCATGAATTACGTGAGAAGGAACATTTTTTTAACCTTAACTTCTCTACTTTGGCTCCCGGTGTTAAAAACCTGGATATAATTTACAATTATTCTTCCTGCTTATGAAAAGCTCTCAATAGTTAAGCTCTGTCATGTATAACATACCGTATGCTTTCAACAGACTCATTTAATCTCAGACTGATGGTTCTGAAAGTTTCTAAAGTGGAAACTTTTCATTATCAAGATCCTCTTCTGTGGTCCAGCTCCCAGTTTTAGTCTGAGGAAAACACTCCGTCTACCTTTAGAACTAGCAGGCCTAAAACATTCCTTTTGATAAGCTTCGAGTTTGGATGCTTAGCTACATGTATAGCTGTAGCGCTTTGGGCTTAGGCTTCATACAGACCACTCTTCATCATTTGCTGTCGTTTCAGCTGTAACTTTATTTTTTCACCTGGCATTCTGCTTCAACAGTAACACTTTCCTGGAGAAATCAAGTTCAAATAACTTCTTCAGTAATATAGAAAGTTCTACTTGACTCCTTCTTCTGCATTTGAGTGTCTGCTCTGTCTTCTCAAATGCCCAGAAAGGGGGAACAGGACGCGATCGACTGTCTGCTGTCGCCACACGTCCATTCAGGAAAAGTGGCTGCAATGTGATGGTTTTCCATAGATAGAAAACTTTTATCCAATCAGGTGCCCTGAGACATTTGCTATGATTTGGAGCTACATAAACTGATTTAAAATGTCTACTGTAAATATTTGGACATTTTAGAAACACAATTTCACTACAAACTGTGTTCTGATTACTATATCTTTAGTGAAAAGAGAAAATATGTTTAAAAACAACACTGCATTAAACATGCATGGTCCCTTAGGTCACCATTGCTTTATAGATGAAGGGTGAATAGTCCAAACTTGACAGAAAAGCAGCAAGCTGCAGAAAGAATAACAAGTGTTAAGCACAGACTGTAAGCCTGTATTTGGATTTTACCAGCCAAGATTCAAGATAACAGAAACTAAATACCCCAAAGGTGGGAAAAAGCCTGGGTGCTAAGGAGTGAAACGTCTTCTGTACGCAACACTAACAAACTGACAGAGCAGGAAGAAAAGAAAAAAAACTGTATTTCACCACACAGACAAGATTAAACAAATATTTCCCAAGGCTAAGGAATTAATACTTTAGTAGATCAAGCCAATGAAAACGTTGCAGCATTGACACAGTCATCTGATCTCTGCCAAAGCTGCACTACAAGGCTGAAGAATGAAAGCAACACACGGAGGAGGAGTTTTAACGAGCAAACTCGACATTTCAAATAAAATGTTTTAATATACAACAGCGTGAAGTGAATGTGTAAACCTTGAAACTGTTCTGCAAATGTGTAACTTTCAGACATCCTCATTCAGAAAGGACATCGCCTCTTTCTGTGAAGGCATTGCGATGACATGTTGCTCATTTTTCCGGAGATTGATGAAGGGAACTTTTTAAAGGGGGACAAATTGTTATTAGAAACTTTCATTGGTTGCTAAGATACAATATTCTCAGGTTTACAGTGAAACAGGAAGAGAGACCCCATACATCAAGGCAGGTTCCACCTGCTTCCAGTCAGTGCCGTCTTGATTCACTCTTTGCTCTCCCTGCCATTGTTTCCTCATCACTTCCTTCTGAGAATAACACAAATTCTCAATAATGAATCATTTCTAGAGAACAGCTTTCAAAAATATTTGTTCCCCCCAAAACAAAACTCTACATAACAAAATGTCTTAAATCTGTAGGTTTACATTTTCACTACCACTTATACAATGCGATTTCATCATGCTGGTGTTAAATTAATTTGCTACTGAATTACAGATAGTTTGCATAACATTTTGAGGATGATTTCACAGATGAAAGAGTCTCTTGCTTTAATTAGCAAGTCGATGCCCAGTTGTTTGAGACGAGTAGCGTTTGAAAAGATGAACTGATCACCAGGACAAAGTAGTTTGTCAAAAGCATTGTGATGCAAATTACCCAGCCCTGTTCAAATACAGATTTTCATTTGTTGAAACTGAGGGAAACGGTGAGATGACTACGAATAAGCCACTTAACATATGAGTGATACTTGCAGACTTAATACCCCTGACACATTGGTTTAGTAATCAGTTTGCCCCACAGATTTCATTAAATTTTATTTTTCTGCCAGGTAAAAGAGGCTTTTAATTATCATACAAAAACAAATCTCTAAAAATAATTGTAGCTTAAACTAAACAAGTGATTGAGGCACATTTGGCAACAACACCTCTCTCAACAATCATTCAACTTTTATTATGGACAATGAGTATTTTACACCAGAGATCAAACACACTAAATCTTACAAAGTATTTTTTACTTTAGTTTCTAGTTGAAATATATTTGTACACTTTAAATAAGAAAAAAAAATGTCAGGATCTTCTAAGCAAGATATAAGAGCTTGTTTTAAGTAAATAATTCCTTAATATTGATTTTTTTTTTTTTTTTTTTTAAATAGCTTCACTGGCTGATTTTTTCCACTTGTCGCGACACATTTTTCCCATGCTTTCAGTAGAAGACTCTTCAACACAGTTTCTTATAGACTGAATCAAAAGCAATAAATATAAAGAGACTGAGTCAGTTCTTCTAAAATAAATAAAATGCAAAGAATGCCATTAAAACCTGGGATAAGATACATCAGGCTCAAGTAAAGACCATCATCTAACCACTATGAAGTTGTCCCTTTTTGGCTTTATTATTACAACTCATGTTTACTTTTACTATGCATCTCTTTGTGAAAAATGGTTTGATAAAAGTAAAAACATCCAAGACTGTGATTGCGTAATGCATCCTTGAAGGTTCTAGAAAAGTTCACATTCATCCCGTCCTTCCCCCCTCGCATCTGTCCTGTTCCACCCTCCATGATTTCCACCCCAGACCAAATCCCTCTTCGCCTGCTCACTGCCTCAACTATCCCAGTGTTTAATCACAGGAAGAACAGAAGTGAAATGTTTTACAGCTAAAATCACAGCAAGTGTGTGTAACTCTGGCATTTCATCTCTTAGTCCCATCTCACCAAGAGTACTTAATGGCACAGTCACTGGATGTAAAGAAGAAATGAAATTTACAAGCAAAGAATCTAAGTTTTACAAGGATTTTTTCTGCCCTCCCTTGAGAATTCAGTTTCCTGTGTTGACAGGACCTTAAGTAAACAGCGGTCCTTTCCTTCTTCAATTTCATACCATCATCTATGCTGAGATTTATCATTTTCAGCACTGGAAAGAACTGAACCCTGCACCATTTGTCCAGCCAATTAACTTCATTTTTCCATGCAGAGGGACCACAGAGACTTAACATATGCATTTTAAATCATGTGCAGACTGGTCTCAGGCCAGAGAACAAGTTATATTTGATGATGATTGAAGGTTTTTATCAACTCATAGTCTTAAAATAACGTTTACAAGGCTGCTGCATGACCATGTGATCATAAAGTTTGATTGTAAAAAGTGATAAGAGTAGTTTCATTCCACAAGCCCCTTCAGATTCGTTTTTAGACGAGACCGCTAACAATATTTATGATATAGTAGTCCCGCTGTTTACGCTTGAACCCAATTATTAGAGAACTACCGTCTCTTACCTTGTTTCCAGTAGAGGATGAATCCCGAGGAACAATTAAATTCCTGCCAAGGGACATTTTATCTAGGCACCAACAAACGCCATGCACATCACTTTAAATGAGGCGCAGAAACCAGGGATTACAACCAGAAACCCTTCGACAGAAGACGGGAAAGAAGAGTCAAAAATCAATGACAGATCGTGTTCAGCCAGCCCCTCGCAAGACTGAACAGAGCCTTAACCAGATTGCGCTAATCCTCTTAGTCTCAAAGTGGACATTGACACGGGATGTTCTTCTTATCATCCTGCCTGCTTAAATAAGCGGCTGCTTATTTAGGGGTGCAACATGCGGGCCGAGCCAGCACGCAGGAAACGGCTGAATATCGTCAACCATAAGCAACTGTTGATACACAAAGCAGGCACTGATGCTCTGCTTCACTGTTGACCTTCCAAATTCATGGAACAGATCCTCGCAGAGTAAACGTACCAGCCAAATAAAGGTTACTGTGTGTCACAATGAAATGAAAAGCCAGAGGATTAGCGGGTTAAAGGTGGCGATTAAATTACGATGACCTGTTGAAGCTTTTGTGGGAATTAAACTTGCAAGTTAAAGCACAAACGTGCACTGCAATTCAGACATTTTCACATTTGGCAAACATTATCCACATTTTCTTCTTATCTACTCATTCAGTTTAGCCTCAACATCAACACAAGAGTGTGTTTTGCAAGTTTAACAACAAAAAAAGACGTATTTTCATATGAATTCACGTCTGCTTATTAGCAGTAGTTGGTTAAGGCATTATTAGAGTATTATTGCCATATAATGAATGAGTAGTGAACTAAAAAGTAAACAAAGACAATTCAGTAGATAGTTGACCACCACAAGGTCTCCATTCACGTATTACTAATAAAGTGACTAAATTTCTTCCATTTTGCATTAATTGCCCTTAAAATATTTCATTTTGTGATACAGGCATTTTGTAAAGCAAAACAACTTCTCAGGATTATTTTAAAAGCCTCCTGGTCGTCTAAATTTCAAGCTAGCTTTGTTTGCAGATCTCAGCGTCTCGTCTCACACATGGTTAGCTTGAACAAAGTAATCCATCTATATTGATTTTGCTTTTAGGGAAGTTATCTTTGTTTGCCGGTGAAATTTGGTTGTAAATTATTTGCCTGAGTACATATTTCAATCCAACAGGCAAGCATGGACAAGGACTGGATTAACATTGTTTTAGTTAGCTGAACAAAATACCTACAAGAAAAACTAATTTCTGTTTAATTAGAACTTTTTTTTCCATTTTCAAACAGAACAAATACAGTCTTGTATTCTGTTTTCTTTTAAACTATCTCCTTTTCTTTCTAGCTAAATTGCAATGTTCTGTGGCTCAAAGCGAAAAATTAAGACCAGAGTTTATGCCAGAGTCAGTTCTCCTTGTGAGGACATGAAGTTGGCAAAAAAAAAAGCCTTTCTCCCCAGGAGTTATATTTTGTTGAAAATACTTAAAAAAAAAAAAAAAAAAAAAAAAAAAACATGTGGGGTTGATGTTCCTAGAGTCCTACTGATCCAAGAGGTCTCCGTTACATTTATCCTGAGGTCTTGTTCCCTGTCTTAATTAACTCCTACGTTTCAGCTACCTCTGAAACAGCAGAATTACGTACAGAATTACGACTGAACACCGGCGTCTTTAAGAAACAAAAATCCACATAAATGACCACACTGGCACACAGACGCTTGCAGGCACTAAGGCGTGAAATTAAAACATGTTTTGGTGTTTCAACTGCCTCCTCAGATTCACTTTCGCAATGGCATTTTCTTCCTACTTCTGCTTTACCTTCTTTCATCAAGTTGCCCTGACCTTTCAGCCAACTCCCACACTCTTGTGCTGCTTTTTATTTACCCTACAAAAAGCACACAAAAGAACTCACTGTACAACTAAATATGGCCTCTGTTTACTCATACGATTCTAACATCATCTGGCTGTTTAGTTATGCAAAGTCATTGTTAAATCCACTACAGGAAATGAAACAAAAGCTGTCTTGGCATTTTTTACTCTCTCTTTTCCTCTCTCAGAGGATTGCCACTCAAAGAGCATGCACAAAAGCCAAGACAAGACTCCATGAAAGAAGCAGCTCTGTGTATATTTATGTCAGTTGTCAATAGTTTAATAAGGAAAAAATGAGTTAGCAATCTGCTCAGTGACTATTATTCCCATCATATAGCTGCATAGTTTCAGTAAATTCATTATATGCAGTTTTAGGGGGAAATATCACTCCAGCATTGCCTTACTGTGCATTCAACACTAGAACAAACATCTACGCCAGCCTGCCACAGATTTCTGGACATGTTGAAAATCTCCATAGCTGGAGTGCACTGCTCCGTCCTGCACATGTGCATCATCGCAACACAACTGATGCGAGCACAACTCAAATATCAGTACTGACCCAACAACAACATTCACCGTCTCGTTGTGCTGCCTGCACCGCTGAGACTCATTCTGCTGAATATACTAAACACATGGATCTGTAAGTGAAACAAGCCTTCTTTCTGAGTAATAGGCAAATAATTGCCCAACCACAACATGGAGCACTGAATTGTAATTATGAGATAGTAAACTGATCTGTAAAATAAAGCAAAATTGATTGATGATTTTGCAACAAATGTAATGCCATCTTTTCTGAATTTCACTGCCTTGGTCTTAATATATCTGCACTATTCAGTTGGTTTTGCACAAGTTCGCCTTCATTTCCTCATGTTTAGACCCACATAGGATCCAGTGGTTCCTACATGTTTTAGGCGTAATCCGTCTACCACACATGACTTAAATAAATTAAGTAATAAATAGAATAGATGGCCAGGAGTTAATGCAATCATTTGAATATGAGGTGCTGGACACGACACACATTAAAAAGACAAAGGAAAGGATTGAAAACCATCAACATAGATTTAGTTGTAGAGGTAGGGAAAGAAAGGAAAGAAACTTGATTGAGCCATTTTCTAATTTGGAGTCAATATCAACTACAGATCATGGTAAGCAATGGTAAAAAGTTGATATGTTGACATTTGTTTATAATTGTATTAGTTATCATGACAGTCAGCTCAGTTATTATAAACTGTAAGGGTCTATGAATTTCTAGATTGTAAACAGATGGGACCTTGGCTTTAACTTTACCTAAAGTTAAGATGTCAAGGACCAAAATGTTCCAGGACATTATGTTACCTGCTGGAGCTCATCGTCACTGTGGAGTGAAACTCAAATATTCAAACCTGGAAAAATAAACATTCAGCTCATGAGTCCAATGAATATTGGGTACATAATAAAAATATGAAACCTCTTTTTTTTATAGAATAGTGATTTCATAAATCACAAATAGTGTTTTAAATAGTACAAGCAGTGCAGATCTTAAACTATGTGCTTTTAGAAACTAACAGTAAGTCACAATGTTTTCAGAGCTTTAGAAATAATTTAAAATTGGTGGCGACAGTGTCAATGTTTGCATTAGCAAGTCCCAGACTGTCAACAACAGGGCAACTCAAGAAATGCTTCATTTTCTACTACAAAATAAACATTTTAAGACATGAATACAACAGGGTGTCCAACCAAATACACAAATATTTACATTTACCACCTAATCACTTACTGATTACAAATGACGATGGCATTCTAAGACATATTTTAATAATATCCATCGTTCAACCAGCTAAAAATAAATCACAAGAATAGAGTTGAGTTTGGTGAATGGAGGTGTGACTTCAGCACAATAACTATCCAAAAATGATGCCGATATTGGTTGCCAACAAAAATTATGGTAGCTGATTGGGTGCAACTTAGAAATACTTAGTAAGTTCAAATTAACTTTGCCATTGGCTTGAACACTGACCAATATTGCTTATACTCTTCTTTCAAGGCATTTAATACGTTCCAAAATCCTAATCAATAATGGATTTTGATCCTTATCTGCAAACATTTGTGAACGCTACAAGAGGTTATGGAGGTAAGCAAATCTACAGAGAATCCGAGGAGAATGAAACTACAAAACTGAAGCTAAAAGTCCAAAAGTTAAACAATAACCTGAAAATGACCATTTCTCTCCACGTTGCTACTGTGAGTTGCAGTCAAGGTAAACATTTTGAGCTGCCCTGAAAAGACGATCTTCAACAATGTCTGCAATTAAAGCTACTTCACAATGACTTCACCTCCACTGTGTTCTTTAAAAAGGTGGAATAGATGTTTATGACTAATGTGACCTGTGTGCAGAAAAAGCTCCTCAGTTTGTGTTGAGGTAATCCACCTGGGTACTGCTGCATAAACCCTTCAGGACAGAAAGGATACAAAGTACAAGAGGAGGAGTGAGTAGTTTTTATGAACATAAAAGCTTTTTTTCCTCTTATTCCTCAATGACATGTTAGTATAATAACTTTATTGTTTAGTAAACATTTAATCTGCTCCTTGAACACAAAGGCTTTTCAATAAATTACCATACAATAATCTAATACGATGACTCATCCTAGTAAATCGTACTTATCTAAATATTCACCCTCAATATGCAGATTAAATGACATTTTTAAGGTTCATTTGTTTTTGCTTCAGATTTTCTGACTGGATTAAAGAGACTGGGCTTCTTTTTGGCTCTGGAGCCATTTTTTGCATACACCAGTTTTAAAACAAAACAGGTATAGACGAAGAGATTCGATGATTTTCTGCAAGTGAAATATACTGCTCAAAAAAATAAAGGGAACATTTCACTTTAATTTTGTGTGTGGCTCCAAATCCAGGCCTCCATTGGTTAAATTTGATTTCCATTGATGATTTTTGTGTGATTTTGTTGTCAGCACATTCAACTTTGTACAGAACAAAGTATTCAATGAGAATATTTCATTCATTCAGATCTAGGATGTGTTATTTGAGTGTTCCCTTTATTTTTTTGAGCAGTGTATAATTTTGCCACAGTGACGGAAAACTTCCTGCAATATCCATATGAAACAAAACAACCATAAATATCCAAAGGTGTCTTCCCAACGTGACAAGGAGAAGTAGGAGAGTTTGGAAAACAGGTGATTTGATTATGAGGGGATATAAAATCTACAGCACACATAAAAGACCGCTGAATTAATGATTAACATACTGGCTGCTTGTGTAACTAGTAAAGCGGTAAGACAAGACTGGTGTGCGAGATATCTCAGATTTATAGCGGCTGTGCAAATTGGTAAAGTCCAGAGAAGTGCAGTGTTATTACAAAGCATATCAAAGGTGGACAAAAAATTTGTTTATACAGCAGTCTGTAAAACCCACCATAAATAAAGGTGCGAAGCAAGAGGCTGTAATGCTGACAAACATAACACTTCCCGGATCAAAAGTTAAGCCCAGTATTAACCCAATATTAAAAGCTGAAGGACCATTCTAGCATGGATTCTCCAGTGGGGTGGAGTCGCACGGCGCTCCTTTCCAGTCAGACTGCCTGGCATGAGAGATCTTAGCAGAGAGTTGAAGTGTTGCACAAAGGCATCTAAGGGATATTTTCTCAAAACCTCAAGGAATGCTGTAAACATGTTAAAAAGAATAGATTATATGTTGACTCCAAGTGCAATTATAGTAAAGTCAATAAGAGGTTATTGGACTGGTTTGACCAGGAAGTGAAACAAGATGGAGCATTTCCAATTAGAGTTTTATAAATAGAAAGGTGACACCTCACTGCTAGAGATTTCCTATACAGCTTTGGCAGTAAATGCATTTCAAAAAACAGCCCTAAACCTCATTCTGTCATCAAAATAAACTCAATCTGATGATTTACAGATTAACAGAGAAGGGGAAGCTATTTTCATGTTATTTATGATAGTTTGCTTTCCGATTTTTAACTGTATTTCCTCTTCACTGTGGCTTAGAAATGCTCCTTTTTCTATTTCCAACAACTGAATTTTAAATTCTAAAAGACTTTCTTTTTAGGTCTAGGCATGGTAATCTTATATACACATATCACAGTCTCATGTTACACAAAATTATACAGCAAAAATAAAATAAAACATGACTCAAAGCATAATTTCTAGTCATTTTTCCAACTTTGGTAACCTGCTAAGGAAAGACAGAAGTTTATGTACAACTTGTCTTAAGCCAACTATATTCATGAGTTGGGTCTAAACACAACACAACTGCTGCCAAAAACAACTTTTCTAATTTTATATACAACTGATTTTTATTTTTAAATAAACTAAAGTTTTGAATAAATACTTGGTAAATTTGGCATCAGTTCTCGTTCTGGTTGATACCGACAGATACAACATGCTGGTTGCACATTGCACACTGCTGAAGCAACCATATGAAAATATTTCTCTTTGGATCATCTTTTGTATAATGTGCATTTTCTGTGCAATTCCCAGCAAATAAATGAATAAATAAACTAAGAATTTGTAGATAGTTAATATTTTTGTTAGAGAAATTATTATTTTTCCACAGTCCTATTTTCAAATATATAGACTGTTAAAATCAAGACTACCTACAACTCTGTGACAGCTTTCTGACTGAAACGCAACATTTAATTAAACTTGCATCGTCTTTGTTTGAAAAAGAACTAAACCAAAGTTTATCTGTAGATGTTTTTTTTTACTCGCTGCCCGCAACTCCAGACAGATTTATATACCCAACTCTAAAGCTGCAATCATACAGACCTGTAAATATAGGCATCAAACACAGGAGGAAAACCGTGAACCGCCAGAGCTGCACACTTCTAAGTTTGGAGAAGGAGTCGCTGCCGAGCCGATCGGAAAGAAGAAGTGATGTCATCTGCTCTCAGAAAGTCAGAGGTCAGGATTCCCTGTTTAACGCGGTAATACTAGCCTGCCTGGCAGCGTTCTAGCCCGCGGCGTGGCTACTTACTTCAGTTTGACAGGTCAAATTACGTCTCATCTTCAGAGCTCGGCACAAGTGAGGTCACTGGCTTTAGATGAAGCTGGAGCTCCAAAGGCCGAAAGGAAAAAGGACAGAGTTCACAGGGGTAGGGTTCAGTGTTGGGACAGATTCTTGTATGTTTTTAACTCTACTTGCTGAACAAAAAGGGCTGAGAGAGAGAGAGAGAGAAGTAAAATCTGTCTCTGCACTCAGGGAATTCTGCTCCAGCTACGCGTGTCTCGTAATGAAGGTGGAGAAAACATTTGGTGTCATGCACTTCACATTTTAATTCCGCCAATTAGTACGCATTGACGGAAAATGTAATGAGATCAGACTCCGTCTTTACTCTTTACTTTTTATATCTCAGCCCAATTAGGATAATGACCTGTCATTCAGTCGGATCGAATTAGTAAGGCAACACACGGTTCGCAAACATGACACCAACTTAGGGCTGTCACCCAACAAATGTTAAGATGGTGTTGCCAAGTTGATAATGCATAAACACAGCATCACTAGACCTAAAAACAGAGGCTAATTCCTTTCCATTTTGAGTTAAAACACTTAATACGGCGTTTTGTTTAATCCTGCAGAGTCTTCAGACAACCCAACCAAAATGAGGCAAAAACTGTGTGGCGAAATCAACGGCACATTGCACAACACTTTGTATTTCCCATCCACGATTACTACACCAAGGAAGAGCTGGGGGGTGGAATGGTGCTCCACACCTACACTCCAAAGTCACATCATCTTCAGCTATGATTTTAAGAGCAGACTAATGCTTGGCATTTCAAAAGACACCCCGGAATCAAACTAGAGCCAGTGGGACCAGTCTGCAGAAACATCCAGGAAGGGGAGTTAAAAAGCTGAGCTTTGAGCTTCTTCATGTTCTCCTTTCTGTTTCCTGTGAAAGCACTACTACAACTGTGCTTTTCTCTTTAAAAACTAGACTAGAACCACATGGTTTCTCCAAAAATTCCCAATTATTATCAATGTAGGTGTCAATATTGGTTAGATTTTGTCTGACGGCTATTTTCATCTTTCTTTGGGATGTCTGAAGAAAACAAAAAAACAAACAAAAAACCAAGATGATTCAATTAAATTTCCTAAAGAATCAAACAAGATTTATCTTGTATTATGTTTGTTTTATGTAGTCCAAATAAAAATATCCATCAAATGTGAAAGGTGTAAAAGGTTTTGCCTTTTATAGAGGCAAAAACCTGCCTGTATATATATAGCTAATAGAAATCACTACATTATTTACTGGTCCAGTTCCAATAAAAAAAAAGGTTAAAAAAGAAAAACACAACCAAACAATACCACGGATTCCCAGGTTCTGCACTGGCATGACTGACACACATTCCCTTCTCTTATCTTTCACATTTTGACGTGTAACTAATCAAAAGAGATACCTGGGTAATACTATATTTAAATCGCACAAAACAGGAAGTCAATGATTATGAAACTTGATCTTGAATATTTTATTAAAAAAGCATGGATTGAGTTTTGAAAACAGTTTTTTATAGACATCAACCCAAAATCAGAGACTTTATCAAAAAATGATTGTTTTCATCTATATAGACAGAAACAATCCATATTAAATAACCAAATAAAAAAATGTCTTCAAATCAAAGGTTGAGATTTCTACATTTTTTGATGCGATATTAAGGTACACCTATAAAAAAAATTCACCTAATCCTACGTCTTTATCAATGGGGTCAACAATTGCTAATGGTGCTACATGCTGTCATTCAATAACTCACTGATTATCTTTATTTTATGCTTCATATTTTTGATACTTTGTTTATCAAGACAGGAAAGCTACGGAACAACTTTTTGTTTTCCTCTCTCATGCTTCAAATAATCTATACTTCTTAGCATGCCTTTTTCTGAACTGTGGCTTTTCCTGTTACATAACCTCTGGGTTTTTTTAACTAACCACATTATTCTCAGATAATCTAACATTCTTTGAGCAAGCGAGCGAGTGTTTGGTACACATTTAGCGCTCCAGCCGCTGGCAGGGCTGCTTGTGTCCTTAACATGCTTCATATTTAAAACCACAAAATTTCAATGTGTTTCATTAGGAGTTGATGTGAAAAACCAATACAAAGTAGAAGAAAAGTAACATTTTGTTTTCTGTGCAAGACAATATGGTAAGCGTGGTGTGCATTTGTAATCAATCTCTCTATGGAAGTACTTTATGGAAACACGACCAGCTGTAGCCACAAGTAGTACTTTTTTGGTACGTCTCCACCAGTTTCTCTCATCTAAATGCAGAAATTCAGAACAATTTTTATTTACAACATGCCTCAGTAGCAAAGGGTGGACCGCTCCTGTGAACGTCAATTCTCAAGACTTGCCTTGACTTTCAAATGAGTGTTTTGCATGCAGGCCAAAAGGCTTTGAATCAGTCTCATCATCTTTCACGTGTTTGCCGTGTCTAAATGGCTTCTGGCAAAACTCTAACCTGGATTGTTTTAAGCAATCTTTTTTTCTCTCTCTTAGTCACTCCTCCATACGATTTGTCAAGAGCATGACTAATTGCTATGGAGATTTTCTCACCTGAGCTGTATCATACACCTTGTTTTTTTTGAATGATTAAACAGTGCTCATAAACCGGCTTTACTGGCACAACTTTATAGCCTGAGCTGTCTGCTGCGTCAATTGGTCTTCACGGTGTTATTTTGCCTCTCATGTTCATCAAGCCTCCTACGTCTTTATCAATGGGATCAACAATTGCTAATGGTGCTACATGCTGTCATTCAATAACTCACTGATTATCTTTATTTTATGCGTGCTTCACAGAACAGCTGAACTTATATTGAGATTGAATTACACTAAGTGCAAAAAACACAATCTTGCCAAGAACCTTTGGTCTAGTTTCTAGTGCAAATATCTTAGACCACTTGAAATAAGACAAAATTAACTTTTCAGTTTGATATGGGAGCTTGTTTTAACTCAATAATTTCTTACCATTGATGAAAAAGTACTTGTTTATTTAACTTACAACATGGGAGAAATGTCTTGTTTAAAGTCAAATAATCTACCAGAGCATCAAGTATTTTTTCCCATCTTGTTTTAAGTCAATTATTGACTTAATATAAGCTTCTATATCTTGCTAAAAAGGTGCTTGTAATCTAGTTTTGCCTTATTTCAAGTGTTCTAAGACATTATGCACTAGAAACTAGACCAAAAATACTTAGTAAGATTTTGTATTTTCACGGTGTCTTTTCAACTGCATTTCATTTAGGGGCTTCAGGGTGAAACAGGCAGAAGCTACAACCCTCAGACTTTGATTCTGTGTCACATTTCAAAACCCAGTCCACTTTCCTTTCACCTCACAATTTTAAACTATGCTGTTAAGCGCCAGATTGATTGCATAGCAGAAATGAACAGTAACACCGTAACAGAACAGTCGAAGGCAAAAGAGCACACTTGATGAATTGTAATCGGAGCTTAAAGTTCTTCACCAACTTCAAGAGTAATTTGATAAGTCTGAGCTCAGCAGAGGCAAGGTGCACGCTCACAAATATTTTGACAACAGGGCGAAAACTAACGACTTCTGCGAGCTCTGATGTTCTCCACTTTACTTCTGTGTGTATAAAAGGGGTTCAAAGACTAACCTAAACGCAGAGAGGTTTATAATTAATATGCACTCAAATATTTGGACTTTCTAAAACCAACAGAAGTGTACACACACACACACACACACACACACACACACACACCCGCATACACAAAAAAAGCTAGGTTGTGTTTGGCGTCTGCTGCCTCTGCAATCATTCATCAAAACTTGGCTAATATCGCTGGCATATCACTCACGTTTGAATGTTCGCGTATTAAGAATCTAAAATTACAAATATTACAGCATGCATAAGTAAAATATGGGTGGAGCTGAATTTGTGGTGCTTCATCACTGATAGCATTAGGAATAACATATTTAAAAAAGGTGGAAAATATTTTGATTTCAGAGAAAAAGTATGTTTACATCAGCAAGTCTGCAGGTTCAAATGTTTCTTGTTTACAATACAACGAACCCCCGATACTCATGAGGGTTACAGTCTACAGTCACCCACGAGTTAATCCACAAATACCTCTAAAAACCCTAATAACTACCTATTTTTTATAGTTCAAACATCAAAATATGCCTTAATATGCACGAATACACACTGTTGTAGAAGCTAATATCTACAGTTTTTTTTATTTCCACTCTTGGAGCTACAGCCAATCAGCACCAAGGAAAATAAATGGCGCCCTCTGCTGGTGTGGAGGACCAGATGAGCAGCTGCATGGTTTGCTTATGTCAAGTGTTGACTGACTCTTATAACATTTACTTACATTACGAGGAAAAAGAAAAAACATTTGCTGTATTTACAAGGCTAAAACTGTCAAATATGAAAAAAACAGATGATGTCACTGTTTTAGGGGGTGACTGAAACAAATACCCAAAAATGTGTTCTTGTAGTTCGTGTGTTTACCATGTCGTCTTCCTCCTCCTGCTCTTCATCATCATCATCGTCATTCTCCGGTGTCTCCTTGTTGCGGTCTGCGTTCCCACCGTCTTCAGCCGCTTTGCTGCTCCCACGGTCCGGGTCTTGTGCGTTATCAACATTATCGCCATAAACTTTCATCTCCGCACCAGGCGTCGTCTCTTCTCCCTCGGATACGACGTTTGAACTGGAGGAAGACGAAGACAGACTTCTACCGCTTCCAGACACCGAGAAATGCTGCGGTTGCTCCATTGTGTCAAGTTGTTGTTGTTTTTTCTAATGTGACGCCACAACAAACGCGGCTTTTTTTTTTTTTTTATTAACTTCCCAGCTCACCTGTCCGGTTCATTTTAAGAAGCTAGAGAAGTCTACTTCTTCTTTTCTCTCCTTCAGCTTGAAGACAGAGCCACGACGCAAACATTGTAACTCAAGTGCTGCTCATTAAACGTAACGACAGTCCGGTCCAAACCCCAAAGCTTGTCAAACAGCTGGGCTCCCCTCTTCTGTTGCGGTCGCCTCCTTTTGGATTTTGACGCTCATGACGTTTCCAGCAGCGCGAGACCATTCTGTCACCTTCATATCTCACAACTACATACAGCCTGCTCCCTCAAACGAAACCATGCCCACAGCGTGCGTGTGTGGACCAATCAGATCACAGAGACTGACGAACCTGCCAAATGCTACTGGTCCGCACTATTTACACGCCGGTGTATCGTGCAGACGCGATGTTGAGAGCGACGTGCGGATTTTGCATGACTGAGAGGGCTTAGACCTTTCTTATGCCTTGAAACAAAGAAAAACCGAATCAGCTGAATGCTTTTTAGAATACAGTTTTAGAATATTTAGATTTTTTTTTTCTTGAAAACATACACTGGCAGAGTATAATGAGGTTTCAAATGAATTTTTAGAATGTTTTTTATTTTCTTTTTACATTTATGAAGGCTAATTGATAAAAACCTCCTTGAACTGCCCTGTAGAATCCTTAAAAACATATTATCGGGTATTCCTTGGACAGAAAGCCGGCTCTTCACAAGACAAAAAGATGCTCACATGACAGGGAGAACATCCAAACTCCATAAAGAAAGCGATTCAAACGCAGGACTTCTTTGCTACCAGCTGCGCCACTAAGCAGCCATTGCACCTTATCAGAAGCTAATCAGACACAAACTTCCGGCCACTAATGCAGCAACACTTTCCCACAATGCATTTGCGTGAATCACCTTAGAAAACTTCTTCTAGGGACAAGTAAAAAGTTACTTTTCCTCGTATTGCTGTATACAACCGCTAAAATGCAGCTCATATCAATGACTAATATTGAAAACTATATGAATATCTATTATATCCAGCCCTGAAAATTGTCAGTTCAGGGTAACTTCAACTCATCCGACAAAACATTGTTTCCCACCTATAGTCCTCCATAACAGCAGCGTACCCTTTCTTTCCTGTCACAGTTGCAAGTCAAGTCACGCAGCGGTGATATGGAAAACGAGCAGACCCACCATTATACCCACATCCCACAGTGCTACTGCCATTAGACGCTGTTTAATTGATTTGTTTATCATAAGACCATTTTTTATTTATGTCAAAAATTCATTTTTACTTATTTATTTATTTATTTATTTATTTATTTATTTATTTATTTATTTATTTATTTATTTTTATTTAGTCAACTTTGCTACTTTATGTCGACCTGCACCTCTCACCTCTTAAAGGCGACACGCCCATATTCAACAGAGCCTTTCATTATCTTATCTAAACAAGCGAAGATGAAAAGCTTATTACCAGTAAAGGAAAACATGGCGATGAGCTTTTACCATAATGTACAATTTAACAAATTAAGGTAGTGTTAGATGCTTTCCGATCCCTGCTGTAATTGATGTTTCATAAAGCAAGTTGTATATGTTTTAATTGAATTTAATATTATAGTAAAAATGTCCACTCCCCTTGAACCATTCCTGCAGCCACAGTGGGTGTTTGGGTGAGATGAGACCAACATGATGCTGCTGTTGTTTTGGCGTACATGTAAGATGCAATTATGTACGACAGAAAATTATTGTTGCAAATCATTCTGTCAACACCACCTCCACATTAAGATGTGATAGCAACATCATGCTGTAGGGATTCTTTTTCTTCTGCAGAAAAAAAATAGAAGCTGGATAATGTTAGGAAAAACAATCTGATCAACGCACATGAATGACCCAGTCAAAGTTCAGACATGAGAATCTGTGAGTACATTTGTCTTTAATCCACATGTACTGAGCTTGAGCTGCTTTGTGAAGAAGTGCCGGCATGAATTTCAGTTTCTTGATGTACAAGAGACTGAATCTCAATAAGTTTGCATTTTTAATAGCAGTGAAAGATGTTTCTATGCAAAGCAGAGTGTGTTAAAATCGATTCTAAAGATGCAGATTAAGCTCTGTTATGCAACTTTGAGAAAGCTTGTAAAGATAAATGTAACCTAAAACAAGAGTTGGGAAGATTTATTGTCTTAATTACAAAGTAAACTGTATTGCTTTCAAATGCCATTGTCTGTTTTTCACTTTGTTTTTTCAAAGTAAAATGTTTCAATCAGGCAAAGCAACAACTAAGGCGATTTTCATGCAACATAGTTTCAAAGAAACCAAGGACAATACAAGATTAAAGACAATAGCACTCATTCACTGAAAAATCATTTACATATGTACATAAACACACACACACACACACACACACACACACACATGCACAAACACTTCAGATGTAGGAATGCTCTCTTAAATTGAAATATGACTAGTGTGGTCAACACTAGACACGCAAAAAAGTTAATTAGTAAGACAATAAAATGTATTGCATCCAAGTATGCTGCAGTTGGGAAAACATGAAGGGACAGTATATAAGACAAAGTAAGAGGTAATGAAAGTGCTCTGTACTTAAATCTCAAAGAAATAAAATGATCAACTTAGAGACTTTTAGAGTTAAACATGGACAAAAGTTTAAGAAAAGAAGCTACATTTTCCCTTTATTAGACTTGTAGACTACTTCAGAATGATTGTTTATAGTGATTTTTTTTAAACAGTCTGACAGTAATTAGCCTTTAATATACCCAATGAAACTAAACCAAAAAAAAAAAAGCACAATTCCACTTAAATTCTCCTCAATTTAACAGCTATTGGGCGTCTGTGTTTTCACCCAGAATCAGTTGGTTCAAATGTTGTTTTTTTTCTTACTACTAATAAATGAAGTCACCATTGGAAGTCTGTGTTTTCTATTGACTTAGGTTATCTGAGGCAAAGCCAGATAAAAACCGTACTGTGGTAAATACTTGTTCATGGAGCTGAGCATCACAAAATTTCCCCGATTGAACTTTACGCCCTGAGCATCGATCGCTGCTCCCTGGCCTCGAACGACTCATCCAAAGGTTGAGGGAAAACACAGCTAAAAATAAATGTTCAGAGTAGCAGGATGCACTGCAGAGACCTTCTCTGCAAGAGCCGAGGCCTCCATGGAAGAGTCTGGAAGTAAACTTCATTGTTCTGAGAGAAATACGACTTGCAAGGAGTCCTTTGTTTCCTACATCAAAACAAAAACAAAAAAATGACACATCATCTAACACAAGGAAGAAGTGCTTTTATCACGGAGGGAACCACATGCAATACTAATTTCTCTACATTAAGCTATTGGTTGGAGCTTGAGTTCATCCGGAGCTCCATGTGGTTTGTGTTCAACTTTTACATTCAGAATTCTTTGTTTTTCTCAAGCATCTGCCTATTCACGGCTCTAACCTTCAGATATTTTGCCATTCAGACATTTTTAGTTGCACTCTAAACAACGCGGTTCTCAAAGTTACAAGCCTCTTGAGGGAGAATTTCTCTCATAACGCCTGGACATGGTGCAGAAAACATGACGTACCGGTAATACCACAGATTTGTCTTTACCCGCTCTGAAACACACGGTTGCGTCCCTGGTTTTGCCCGTTATGATGTGTTTGCGCCGGTTTGTCAAACATGCCCGACATGTCGATGAAGCTCTCTGTGGCCATGTTTCTCGATAAAGTTGTTTTCCTTGAATATTGAAACCGAAGAAAGAAGTCCCCATCAATACCAAGGGTTTACGCAGAGATTCAAGATGGTACAATGTCAACTTTTACACTTTGTTAGTTCCAATTTCTGCAATGAGAAGTTCTGCAATGTTTGCTAAGACAGCTTACTAGGGTTATTGTAGATAGAAAAAAAAGGGAGCAGAAAATTCCCGCCAAAAAACTCAGACATTTTTTAGAAAAGACAAGGAATTTTCTGAGTTTGAAAAGGCCAAAATTTGCTAGAAAAAAAAATCAGAAATTTTCACTTTTTTCTTTTAAATTTCAGAGATTAATCCCAAAATTTCAGATTTTTTTCTAACAAATTTTGGGCTTTTCAAACTTTGAAATTTTTTTGTGTTTTTTTTTAAATTTCTGACATTAATTTAAAAAATGTATTACATTTTTTGGCAGAATTCTTTTTCTATGTACAATGGCCGTAACACCATCGCAGTTAAGAGTATCTATACTACCTCGTGTTTTGAAGGTGCTGATTACAAAGCAAGACACTAAGTGACCACTAGAGGACATGACTGCACAAAACATGACGGGATGACAAACTGTAGCCTTGCATTCTTTGTTTTTTCAAACTTAATTCATCCTGTGTAGGAAAGTAGTGATGTTGGAGTTTTGAGCACCAAAAAAGCAGTAGCTAGGCTACAGACATATCTGATATTAAGCTAGTGCAACATTTTGGATATGTATTTGTTTGGACAAAGAAAAATATATCAGTGTCTGATTTTTAAAACTATTCTTATGAATAAAATGTCTTCTTTGAACATCTGGTCCCACTTTTTTATAATTTCTTCTTTTTTTTTAAATAGAGACAAACAAACACAAAAATCTTTGACAAGGAGGGTAAAACATCCTAATTAAATGGAAAGCCTGCTTAATGTCTCAAAAGCAACATGTCTCATTTTTATTTTGTGGTTATATTTGCCTGCTTTAAGATTTGTCCCTATGGTTTCTGAATATCAAATCTAAAGAAATTCAGTAATCCTATTTCACTTTTTATTGTACATGAAGAATTGTATATTTAAAATGAAAATTGGTTCAGTTGTAAAAGAAAAATTGCAATTTCTTACAAACTAGTGCAAGGGAAATAACTTTTATGACAAGTTCACCTTCTTCGTTGACTTAATAAATCATGAAACTGGGCTTATATTTATTTTTTATTTTTTTAATGCGAAACAAAACAGTTTATTTGTTCTAAATAGAAGAGGGGCCCCCTGACTCAGTCTCTGCTTTGGGCCCTTGATGGTCTTGGGCCGTCTCTGAGGTGGAGTGAGGGATTAAGCAGAGAAATGGACCGGGCTTTGTGGAGGGTCTGGGATATTAAAGACAGAGAGAGCACAAGGTTCGAGAGAGATAACACTGGCAATAAAACTGTGTTAAAATGTTTTAGGTGTTCATGTATGAAATGTGCTGTCGGGAGCAGAACCCAACACATCCCTGTCTCTCGACCTCCAATTCAAACATTTAGAGGAATTTTACACAATTAGACGTCCAAAATAGTTTGAAACCTGTATGGAAAGATCTGAAAATCTGAATGCATGGCTTTACAGCAGATATATATAACATGTCAACACCAGCATAATTTGTAATTAGTATACATTATACCAGTGCTGTTATGACTATCGATTTTAACCTTCCAGGAGTAGCAAAGTAAAATAAATAAATAAATCATTTGGATTTTGAAATGCAGATTGACACATGGTAATGAAGTGTGCCATTTTATTTTAACTATTTGAAAATAACATCATCATGTTTAATAGTATTTAGTTTGCAAAATTCAATGTTATTTAAAATATATATATATTTGTCTATCATGTTGGTTTGGTGCTCTAGGGGGCCCCCTGGTGGCGTGGGGGGGCCCCAAGCAGCCCACATTTGCCTTGGGCCGGCCCTGTAAATGAACATCAACTAGTTCAGTCCAAACTGATGGCCTGAAAAAAAAAGTGTAAATGGATAAAAAGCAGTGAAACTCTTTAAATGTTACTTAGTTTAATTTTTTTTTCTGAACTGTAAAGGATTCAAGTCAAATCAATCTGCACTGCAAAAACACAAAGTCTCTCCAAGTATTTTTCGTCTAGTTTCTACTGCAAATATCTTTCTACTTAAAATAATACAAAACTCACTCACAAGTGATAGTCAATAATTTCTTAATATTGATGAAAAAAAGTTCTAATTATACGTGAAATGATCTGCCAAAAAGTGGAACTAGTACTTTATCATCAATATTAAGGAATTATTGACCTAAAAGAAACTCATATAAAAATTATTTCTTAGTTACTTTTGCCTAATTTTACTAAGATAGTTGCATTGGAAACTAGACAGAAAGTATTTGGTAAGATGTAGAATTTTTGCACTTTGATTGTACTTTTCAAACTTTTTTCTCTACATAAAAAAGATTAAAATAATTAATATTGATTATTTAAATATTTTACTCATTCTGCTTTGCAAATGTGTTTCAGTGTTTCCACATTTTCGACATCGCAAACGTCACTTTATTCAATTGGGATTCATTGCAATAACTCAACAACCATCCTGCTTGCTAACTAGGCATTGGGTTTTATTTAGGTGTATCGGAGTAGAAGAGTTAAACTAAAGAAGGGCACTTTTGTCTTAAGCTCAAATCACAACAAAAAGAATTCAACATTTGTTTTTGTGAGAGAAGTGGAACAATTTTATGCATGAACACATGCAGGGATGAACAGAAATCAGCTTACAGGCCGTACTGCTGCTGCTGCTGCTGCTCTGAGGTCTTACTTTTCACCCTCTTCCTCTTCTTGCCCTAAAAGTAAAATATATCAGACTTCAGTTGGAAGGATCTAATTCTGGTCTCAGTGTTTTATCAGCATTAAGCTGGTGATGCGACCATGTTTGAACAGATTCCACATACATAGTTATCATTGGTGGACCAACCAGGGTGTTGCTGCTGGTGGAGCCTTTGTTCCAGTCTGGCCTTCTCATAATATCTGGCCTTCACCTCGACTGCCAAAGAATTCCACTGTGGAAACACGACGGAACCATGTCAGTACTGACACTGACCAGTCCAGCTCATGCAACACACACAACCAGGAATATTAAACTATTTGCTTCTTGAGTTTTTCCCCAAAATTTTTACTGCATTTGATTTAGTTTCGGACTCTGCTCTGCTCATGAGGGATGAAGTTGAACTTCCTCACCTTCATCAATAGATTGATTATTATTATTATTATTATTATTATTATTATTATTATTATTATTATTATTATTATTATTATTATTATTACTTCTGGCAGTTTTACTTTCCTGTTATTGTTTTTTAAGTTGTGAACTTGCACTGGATAAGGAAAACAGAAGATCCAATAGGAAAGAAATTACAGTTAATTTGTTACAAATAATCAAATAAAATTTATACAATTACGTTTATTAAGTTGTCATATTAAATAAATGTAAATAAATTAAGTCTAATTTGATTACATGCAAATTATCTCAACTTTTTTTTTTAAGTCGGAGCTCCATTCTCTTTTTTTTTTCAGTGAAGACTCAACAAAACCACATCAACATGATCTTAAATTATCCAACTGGACACAGATTTCCTGAAAGCTCAAGATCAGCCTGACTCACCATTTCTCCCACAAATCTATTCACCATGACACTTCTGTTGATGTTGAGTTCAGACACCACCTTTGGTCTAATCTCCTTCAGGAAAAGCATGAAGGCGTTTGGTGGCTTTTTAACGTACGGTTGGCCATCATCCCGCTGGTCTCTAACTCGTCTGTGGTGAGATACAGCAGAGAAAAAACAAAACAAGTAAGAACGCAGAAACCTGATGAGCTGAGACACAACAAGAGATAAGACAACAACTTGAAGGAATCCATTTATATATATATAGTTACGACGGTGTGCTGAAGCTCGACTTTCTTCGACCAACATTCAGTGGAGGAGGAGGAACGACGCCGTACAAGGTTTCTCCATTCCTGCACAGAATCACAGTAACGTGACTGTGTGATAAACAAAAGCTCCACAGGTTCAGAGTTTTGTTGAGATGTGTGTATTACTTACAGGACTCCAATTGGTTCTAGCTTGAAACCTTCAGGTACGTGGACTATGGGTAAACTGTGCAGAATCTGAGGGGGGGAGAAAACAGATGCAGCTGCTGAGGTTCAATTGGCCCTTAAGGTTCCCTCATTAGGAAGAACCAGCAAGGTTCAGTTTTCAGTTGCTTTTTTTTACTCAAACTAGTTTTTCTGCTATTTAATTTGGCTCTATACAAATGAATGCTCATTTGATTTGCTGATGACATATTTAAGCACACAGCTGTAGATCTTGAATGTATATATAAGTGGCAGTTATAGCGGTTCGGTCGGCCATAACTGCGGACGGTTTTGGCTTCAGTTTTACCCCCAGGTTCTAGATTAACTTTCTGGAATGATCAGAGAAACAATAGCTACGTTTCTATTGACCATAAAGATGCGCCAACTGAAATTCCGAAAAAAAAAAAATTCGTAATGTAAACAGAAAATTAAAAAAAAAAAAAAACTTATGTTTTCCATTAAAAAAAATTGTTTTTTTTTTGTTTGTTTGCTGTATTGACATAGATGTATTTCATAAAACTACAAAGGAAATACTTTTTCATACAACACGAGTCACAACCGGATGTTACGACTGGCAAAAACCACGAAGAAGACATCAGGAAGTGGGAGGAGCTTATGAGATGGTTTATTTATTTTAACTTTTTTTCAGACAATGCGCTGCCGAATCTATCACGGCATCACACAGTTCATTAAAAATTGTGTGTCATTTTAATGTGTTGAATCCGTAGTTCTTCTATGAACTCTCCAACTACAATTTCCCTAAAACGGAGCTCCCAATTATAAGGGGTGACGTCATCTCCGCTGATGCCTGATACATCGTGTATCTGCTCACATCCGTCGCCACTATGATTATTAACGACTTACCGCGTGAACTAGCTCATTCACGTGTGAATTTAAAGTAATATCTTATTTGGTAACACTTGATAGGATGCGCATAAGACTGACATGATGAAGCTGTCATAAACATGACATAGCATCTCTTTTAATTATTTGGTAAATAATGACGCTTTTAATGCAAAGTTGGTACTTTTAATGGACTTGTAATGCAACTTTTAAAGCAACTTTGCATTAAAAGTGTCATAATTTTCCAAGTGACACTTCATGACAACAGTCATAGACATTCATAAAGACTTCTTCATCTTCATGACAGTGTTATATCAGTCTTATGCACACCCCATGCATAAGATTGTTATTTCTCAGTTCATGGAAATACAGCAATTGCGAAATTGTTTATTTTCAACATTAGCAGAATATGGAGAAGGATTTGCCTAAATTTGTAATGGAAACGCAGCTACTGGTTCCACACAACCAAAAGCAGAACCACCAGTCTGTGACCCAGCTTCCTGCACCAAGCAAAGATCACACACCTTGTGTTAGAATTGTTATTTTTATTTAATGTCATCATTTTTCACACTAAACTAAAAACTAACTATTAATTACTATTTCGTTAAACATTGGGATTTAAAAAAAAAAAAAACATAAATAATGGAGGTGAAGGTTTGTGCTTGTTATCTCGAGCTCCACCCGGACTGACCAAAGTATCAGTGTAGAACTGTGGTGGACCAAGAAGGATGAGAGGAGAAGGAGGAGGAGGAAGAAGAAGGAGCACATTTCCCGGAAGAAATTCCTCCTTGACGTTCCAGTCAGCGGGGACCATGTTGCCGACATTCTCTGCCAGGATGTGGTCGACGTCCTCCATCATCTCCTGGCTGGAGGGTGGAGGAGGGGCAGACGGAGCTGGAGGTAGAAATGTCAGAGGAGGAGGTCTAAAGACATTATCTTGATCATTGTTGTATCTGACCGGAACGGTAGCGTCGACACTGAACGACGCTACAGAGTTCACGTTTGGAGGTAGAGCAGGAGGATGAAGATGAAGGAGTAGTGATGGAGGAGGAGGGAGGAGCACTTCCTTCCTAGGAAGGTCTTCCATATTGTCCCCGTAAGTCCAGACCTTGTTTTCAAACTCCTCTTGCAGGGTCACGTTAAATTCTTCCAAGAACTTCTTGATGGAGTCAGAGCTCTCTGAATCTTCATCTTTGCCTGAAGTCTCCCTAAGCAGGTCATCTACAGAGTCCCAATCAAGGGTAACCAGCACTTCCTTCTTCGTTGCTAGGATCCCGTCAGATTCTCCCTTGTGCGTGCTGTCAGACACAGAGCTCTCTGAATCCTCCTTATTCACTGCACTGGTCCAGGTCCCTGGACCTTCGTTAGATTGTCCCATCTGTGGAGGAGCAGGGATAACGGGAGAAAGAGAAGGCTTCGAAAACAGAGGAGTAGAGGGGAAGAGCTCCTCCTTGAGGAACTCTTCTACTAAGTCCCCATCAACATTGGCAAGGTTGTCGAGCATCCACCTGTTCTCTGTCAGGATGTGGTCGAATTCCTCAATGAGCTCCTGGGTGGAGGCCCAGCTCCTTAATTCAGTGAAGGAAACTGTGTTTAACTTTAGTACGATTGGAGGTTTATTACACTATTGAGTTCATTTTTTGCACCATTAATAAGACTAAACAGACTCTTCAGTTTGCTGTTATACTGAGTTCAGTAGGTTGTTTTCAGTGGTGGGAAGTAAAGAAGTACAAGTACTTTGTTACTGTACTTAAGTACAGTTTTCGTATATCTGTACTTTACTTAAGTAGATTTAATAATGGATACTTTCTACTTTTACTCCACTACATTTCACAGTAAGTATCTTTACTTATACTTCACTACATTTCTACAAAACTGTTGCGTTACTTGTTACATCCAAGTCGCATTGTGCTTTATTTCTATTAAAAT
>NW_015112845.1:472330-495604 GCF_001443285.1 Poecilia latipinna
TTTACTTAAGTAAATTTTTTGAGTACTTTCTCCACCACTGGTTGTTTTAGATGTTACAGAGTCCTAAAAAACAAACAAACAAACAAACAAACAAAAATCTCTCTCCCTCTCCCTGTGAATACTGACCTGATGTGTTCAGACATGATCTACTTCTCTATCCTAACCTGCTCATTAAAATATTCTCCAGGTTTGATTTCTTCGAGCTATGAGGCTAAAAAAGCTGTTCGCTCGATGAAGGCTCGCAAACTAAATGGTGAAGGTGAAACATGTCACTCGGATCTTTGGCTCTGTGACTCAGGTTCCATGGATTGCTTCTCGTGATGTCAGCTTCTTCTGCCACTCTGTTTCCAAACCCCTCAAGGAACCAAGATAATTTGTTTTGCTTTAAAAAAAATTAATGTGAAGCTGTGTTACCAACAACAGCACGATCACAGAACAGATGATTTCTGAATAGACTGATAGTTTACCATCAAAAAAATGAATTTAATGTGCAACTTTATAAGTTGTTTGGGGGACAACAGTGACTACTGAGCCTCTGTTGATACAGTGATCATCAACACATATTTTAAGAAGTAGACACCCAAAAACAGTGGTCTGTCTCTCTCTCTCTCTCTCTCTCTCTCTGTCTTTTGGGTCTGAAAAGTCCATTAAAAACTTTTCAAACTCTAAATTTCTTTGCATTACTTCTTGTCACCACTAGATGGTGCACTTACAAATAAAACGAAGGCAGCTTGTTTTGTATGTTTTGCTGTGCTGTCCCCTGTTTGGATGAAGATTATAGATAGAAACTTTATTAATCCCTTTGGGATTAGTAAAAATTAAAAAAAAGTTTATTTCATGACAATATTTAAGTTTTAGTTCAGCTTTACATTTTTGCGAAAACGTAACTCGGGAGATGGTGGAAAATCTGTGATGCCGTGGGCCTGTTTTTTTTTATTTTTTATTTTTTATAGTAAAATAAAAAATAAAAAAATAAAAATTATAATACCATAAACTCTGAGGTATTTGAAAACAGGTGTTCTTCCTGGGCATGTTGAAATCTGAAGACAAAATAATAATAATAATAATAATAATAATAATAATAATAATAATAATAATAATAATAATAATAATAATAATAAATGTAGTAAGAAAATTTTACAATGACAAGAAGCATGACTGTATATTATATGATTACCTAGTTATTTATCCATGTCATTCCTTAAATGGAATAACTATAAAATAGCCACACATTTTATGTCATCCAAATGATTTAAAACAAAGAAATTCAATTAAAATATTTTATATATTAATTTTACATATATTTAGCCACATTTGCAAATATATTCACAAAAGTAAATAAAATGAAATCTAAGTTTAAATTATAGATAATCACCTTTAAGTATTTTTGTATTCATTCATGTTTAAAATATGCAAACATTTGATTGGTTAATCTGTTAATTCTCAATCCAATTTTTGGTTGTTTCTGTTTTGTTTTTGTTTTTGTTTTGTTTTTTTTATGTTTTTTTTATGTTGTGAGAAAACATGGAACTACTGGAAATTATTCAGGCGCCTTTTAAAGCAGACCAATTTATGAAAATGCCAGCGGCGGCCATGACCTACATTAGTTTGTTCTCTCTGAAGGTATCCTCAAAGTCAAACTGCAGCAGCACAAAACGGGGCGTGATCAAAGCAAGAAAGAAAAAAAAAACTGAGAGAGAAACACATGTCACATTTCAACTCTGCTTGCCCACAAATGACTTATAGCACACGGCTGATCTTAAACATGATAAGAGTTAAGGTGGGGAAATTTACATTTCAGAAAAACATGAGTAGGCACACACTCGCTCGTTTAGCGGAAACCAGCTTCCTGTCAAGGAGATCTCTGAATAGTTCACAAATTTTAATCGTAAGCGATTAAAATTCAGGTTATTTTTATTTTTTTGTTTCTCTGTTTAAATCCCAAGAAAAATCCTTTTCATCTTTTATTTCGTTAATCACTTCACCTGCAGCGAAAACGCAAAAGAAAAACAAAATGAAAATGTTGCTTTTTTTCAGATAGTGAAATGTTACAGTAACCTGTGGAGATTAAGATGATAATAAACAGCATTAATGACGTTTTTTTTTATACCGACTAGCTGAAGTTGGCGAGGTGTGAAGTGAACTTCCTGTGTGTTTCCAGTTCATTACAGAAAGAGGAACATGCAGCTAATAGTGCTAGAAGTCATCTTGGTGTTTTTCTTTTTTTTTTTTTTTTTGCTTTCCTAAAAGTGAACACATGATAACACACTGCTGCACTTACATGTTTTAATAGAGGTGATTATATGCTGTCACCTCTGAGCATACAGTCCCACTAATAAGATTCTTCTTTTTATACTTTTCTGAGGAATACACACATTGAACACATGGACTGGAGGTACTTGTAAGATGCTTAGACTAACGTTGTGTTTTTTCAGGATGAGAGTTAGGAGACTCAACGACTTGCTGTGGTGGGAACTGCCAGAGTCTGGTCCTGCTGCCTCGTGAATGTGCCATTTTAGAAGGAAATTCAAAACAATAGGTCGTCCCAAAAATATTATATGATCCCAAAAATATATTTGCAATTTCAGGAAATCTACATAAAAAGACAGAGAACCCTCCCGCTTACTCTGATGCCCATCCTTTCTGTGTGAACTAAGAATAATTCTCACACCTGGAATGACAATGTCAGAATCGTGAGTGCGACCCCCCCCCCCCCACCCCCACCCACCACAAACCCCAAACCCCTTCTTTTTGGCATTTGAAGAGGGAAAACTCACTTACTGTAAAGATTGAGTGGTGTACAAGTGACTCAAACGCTGACTTTACATTGAGTGGCAGGAAAGCACACAGGTTACTTAAAAAAGCAAACAAAAAATACTTTGACACAACCAGGGGAACAAGCAAGTACAAACAATCATAGGAGCTGTAAGTGTAATAGATCCTCAAAAGTAGTACTAATCAGACACAAGACCTAGGAAAAAGTAAAAACAAAACAAAACATAAAATCAAGGAATATATACAAAATCAACCTTCCAGACCTCTCAGGTCTTCTGGTTCTGGTTCTGATCTGCATCCAGAACCAGAACCAAACAAGGAAAAACAGCATTCAGCTTCTATGCACCACAAATGTGGAACAAACTTCCAGAAAACTGCAAAACAGCTGAAACACTGAGTTCCTTTAAATGTAGACTAAGAACCCACCTGTTTACAGCTGCCTTTGTATCATAATTAATGAAACACTGACCAACATTCTGATGTGTAATGATGGCATTTGACAAAAAGTAGTTTACCATGTTTTGTCTTTTGTCTTCTTCTTTTTTTTTTTTTTTTTTTCATGTTTGTGTTTTTTTGATGTAAAGCACTTTGACCTGCCTTGTTGCTGAAATGTGCTGCACAAATAAACTATGATATTTTGGGGTGAATCATTTTCAGTTCTTTCTTCTTCTGCTTTAAATAGACAGTATACAAACCAACACGGTATCACCCCCGTGAGAGGATGCAGCGACAGCTGCAGATAACACTCAGCCAGGCTGAGAACGCTATGAATACATTTATGGTATGAAGGCAAGTTTATTGGAATCACACATTTCATCAACAGGGCAATTCAATGCAATTTACACAATGAAAATAAAATAAAACAACAAATAAACAACCAAAAAACATTATATTGTGGTGGCAGGAAATGTAAAGAAAAGTTGAAATGCAGACCAAAATTACTGATGCTCCAGGTGATAGAAGACCGACTTTGTAATCATCTTTATGTGACTGGGAATGTTCAGGTCTGAATTCATCACTACATCCAGATTTCTGGCCTGATCAGTAGTTTCTAGCTTTAATAACCATGCATGCTGACTCTTAATCGTTCCTCTTTAGGTCCAAAGATAATAACTTAAAGTTATGGCCCATCCAGTGATTTGCATTTGCTCAATATTTGAACAGGTCCGTAGTCACCTGGTGACATCTTGATGTAGAACTGTGTATCATCTGCATAGTCATGGTAACCCATTTGTTATAATCTGAGCTAATGGGAGCATGTAGAGTGGATATGAAATACGAGGGACACAAACATGGAACCTTGGAGAACCCCGCATGTGACTTTAGTCAACTCCAATAAAAAATATACCAATTGACACAAAGGAGTACAACCAGCCAAGTACTGTCCAATCCAGCTCTCCAGTTGCTTAATTGGACCTCAGTGGTGAACGCTGTGCCGAGGTCCAACAGAACCAGCACTGTGGTTCTTCCACAGTCTGTATTTATATGGGTGTCATTGAACACAGTCTCGGTACTGTGTTGAGCAAGGAGACTGGACTTGGCTACAGTTAAGAAGAAGCTGTCTAACTGTTGAAACAGCTTTTTCATTAAACCTTACAGTTGAATGGAAGAATGCAGAATGCATCAGGTGGATGGTCATAGGGAGATTTATCAAGATGGTAAAGAGTGCTTAAGCTAGCAAGTGCTTACCATTCTTTTTTGGTTCGATCTTTCGGACATGATTCTGCTGCACAACAAACTGCACGGTTTGACATCTTTCAGTAAATAGAGTCAAAATGTTATATTGAACTCACACAGCTGTTTAAGTAGCTTTATACATTTAATTTCTGCTTTCCAAGAACCTCTGGGTCAACCGATGTCTGTCGAAACATATGTTGCGTCAGCATGTAGCAACAAGGCTGTGCTGATAATGCAAAAACAGACAGTGTATTATAGCTCTTTGTAATTTTAAAGTGTTTCCCATGAAGCGGTGACACATTTGTAGGTGATGCAAAGTCTTATCTGCTAGTGCTGAAGCTCGATCTGAACTCACGTATCATAATTTTTCTGACAAAAAAAAAAAGGTTGAAGACACATCAAACATGTTACCGCAATGAACTGTGCACCAGAAAAAAAATCCTCTCCTTTGATAAAGAATGATAACGGATGTGATTATGTGAACATCAAAGCTCCTTCCTTATGTCAATTAAACAGTATTTTCGCCTCAGCTTGCCTTCAGGTCACTCAAGTAACAGAAGCGATGCACTGACTGGAGGTTAAAAGTAACAGAAAGAACAAACAACTCACAAAGAGCAAAAAAAAAAATCAGACAACAGAAGAGCAAAACCCAGCCACCAGATATACCAAGATAAACTTATCAAAACTCAACGCAGAAACCAGCACATACAAAAAGAGCGAAGTCAGAACAAGATAATGACACATTCTAACATCTCCAGAGCAAAGCATCAGACTTACTGGGAAATGTTCTCAAAAATGCACAATTTGGTTCATTTAATAGGTTTTACTGTGAATATTTTTGACTATTCAGTCGTCATTTTAAGTAAAGGTGCTAAACAATTTTCTCTGCATTGAATCAAATGACATTTGAAAATGTCAGAGGGAAGGGTGACAGTTTGAGTCAGATGATGTTCACAATGTGGCCTAACAAGACCTGATTATTAATATAACTGGTAAAACCTCTGGAGGTTTCAGTGCACCATATTTTGACAGAGTGTTGGACAAACCTTTCAGTTTGATATTTGGATACCGATCTGATTTGCATAATGTTGTGATCAAGAGCAGATATAGTTATTGACAGTACTCATTATTTTACAAATATAAATAATTATGGTTAAAAAAAAGCCCAGCTCATTTCAGTGAAATATACATTAAATCGTATTTATATGGAAATGTTAAGTTTTAAGATATATTTTTTTTAATTCAAAATGTTATTTCCATGGACTGCCTCCCGAAAATATAATTCCACCATCAATATAATTATGCAAATATATATGTATGCTTTTTTTGTGAGTGTAGCTACTCAGATTAGAAAAATACACACTTTTTGTAAACCAATAAAAAAATCCTACTTGCAAAAATGTTTTAAAATAAAACATAAAGTAGCATAATGTAACACAGAAACATGATGCAAATTAGAGACTATAAACCACATAATGGAAGGGGCAGAGGGCTTGAGTGCCAACCAAGAAACGAGACAAAAAAAAAGTGTAATTTGATGTTATTAACAAAATGCTGTGAAGTCGATTGAATTAATCGATATGCAAGATGTGTTAAAGGTAGAATGCAAAGGTTTTAAAAACAGGCATGGAGAGAGGTGACAGGATGACGAGAGCGTTGTGGTTGACTTGCTTCGCAGGAAGGCGGTGTGTAAAATTAAATTCTGCTTCTTAAATGTTGGCTCAGAATATGCAAATTTAATTTCATGCTGTATCTTATTTTTGTTTTGTTTTTCTTTTTGCAGTTTTTTAAACCGCAAACCTCTTACGTTCAAATTTCTCTATTCTCTTTTCTACTTGCAACAATTTTTGTTACTAAATGTGCCTGCATGAGTTATTGAGAGTTGAAAAATTTCTTATAGTAATGATAGTATTATTTTTAAATGTAGAAGTTGACGTAAATTTACAATTTATAGCTTGACTTTCAATCAAATAGATATAAGTTAAAATGTTTCTACCAAAAAAACAAACAAAAGGAAAACAAATTGATCATGTTTTCCTTTTTGACGATATACGTCAAACATCGTGTACCGCCAAACTTCGAACAAGCTAAACCGGCACGTGCCACACATAAATAACACATAACATTGGGAGGGTTTGATTGACTTCATACATTTACTGTTTTTTGCAGAATGCAGGAAATGACCTCTTCTCCGCATCTTTTCTAAAAGTTCCAGAGTTCAACAAAGTGCGGTCTATGCAGGAGGGAGGAAATTGCTGTTGTTTCCTAAAACAATTTTTTTTCCCTCCATCTTCTCATGGAGGGAAAAAAATTGTTTTAGGAAACAATTTTTCCTAAAAAAAATTGTTCATGTTAGCGTGAGCTAACATGAAAAAACTGACTTTCTGGTTTCATCAGGAAAAATGTGTATTTTTCAACTGAAATTTCTTCTTGATTCTTTGAAAGCAAAACGGGGCGTGAAGGGATCCTGACCTGACCGGGCCAGTAAAGTCATTTGGGTTCTCGGGTTTGATCACAGAAAGAGTCTTTCAGTAACTGTACGCACAGGAGTTTCTGAAAAGCTGTCTGCAACAGTTCAAACACACATTCAGCCTTGCGAACAGAAACTTTACAGTCATTACATTTGAGAAGGTTTTTTTTTTTTTTTTTTTTTTTGCAGGTCACACTTGTTATGCGCAGAGGCCAAACGCTTTTCATGTCAAGTGGTTCTGTTTTTGGGAAAGAAAAAAAAAAAATTAAAGAGAAAGAAAAAAAAAACGTGTTATTTTTCAGAGCTACTGTTTCTTGTCAGTTTGTGAGTCGTCCTTACAGTGTCATAATTCGTCACCGCCCCTCCACGCTATGCGTAAAAAAAGAAAAAGAAAGAAAAAAACTCCCCCAAAATATTTCCTCCTCGTTCAGTCTCAGCAGAGCAGCGGCTCTGTGCGCAGCGCTTGTGAATGGCAGCGGGCGGTGGGTGTGAGATTTTTCCCAAACCCACCATCGTGGTTTCAGCGTGTCGGGCACCATGTCGGGTCGTGGGGTGCAGAGCGGCGAGGCAGAAACAAAATGCTGTTGGCTCGGAACCTACATGCATGTTCTCGTCGTTGGTAAGACACCTGCAGACTTTTTCTGGTCTTCTTGAAACATTTCTGCGCATTAAAAAAAAAGAAAAAAAAAGAAAAGAAATAAACTGCATGACTTATCATGTTTTCATTAACTGTTGTTTATATTAAAGGGTTGATGCTCGTTCTCTGTGCTCCAATCTTCACACACGTCCATGTTTCTGCAGGTAGGACTTAGTTTCTTTCTTTCGCGGAGTGTAGCTTGTTCATGAGGGTGATCTTAAACGCACTAACGTAACTTTTGCTTTGCATGTGTTCCGGTAACAACAACCTTTTTTTAACAAGCTAGTTAAGTTCCACATAGATGCTGGTAAGGTGCGAGATGAGAAAATGTGATAAAGGCGTGACCATAAACTCTTTGTGTATTAATTTTGATTCAAAGTGCTTTGAATTTCCTGACTAGTATTTCTTGTATCAGCTGTGTTTTAGCTGAGTTGGAGGAGCTTTGTACCAAATGACAGACACCTCTCTGATGTGTCTTCATTCATATTTTATGTTCATCCAGAAAGGTGCAAGCCAGAGAACATTTCAGCCAAATACCAACACTGTGGGACTCACCAAGGTGAGAACAGACGTCCTCATCTCGTCAATCGGTGCAATCACATCAGAGATCGGCAACGTTGTGTGTGGTGTTTTTTCTTTTAAAGATGGAGTCCATGATCTAGACTGTTTCCGTAAATCCAAGACCGATGAGAAATGTACGTGGGAATCCGGAAAATATGGATCAAAGAGCTACACCTTCATCTTACAACAAGCGTATGCCACAAACCTTTCCATTGTGTTTTTTTAAGCAGTTTTTTCATTGAATTTTTTATTTTTTTTGTAAAAGTCCATTTCTTTCTCATTTCTGTTTTTGCAGAGACAAACCTCATTGTGTCATTTACTACAACCTAACCGAACCCAGTCAAAAGCTGAAAATATTTGACCTCAACTTTACGGTGGAGGTTATTGAAAACAATGCGGGGACGGCGAATTGCACAAAAGCAGTTTTCAGTGGTTCAAAAAAGACTCTGAGTAAGTCTGAGAAAGTGTATGAAAGTCTGTGTGTGTATGCGTGCGTGGGTGTGGGTGTGTGTGTGTGTGTGTGCGCGTACATATCACTCTCTTTCTCTCTATATATACGTATATGAAACGATGTGTTTTTGGTTCTCCATTTTCATACCGCTGCTCTGCTGTTTGACTCACACGCACTAATAACTTGACAGAAATCTTTAACCCATCAGTGCAACAGATCATTTTCTATTTTCCAAAGTTGGCCAAAATAGTTGCATTTTCAGATAAATGTAACTTCTGTAATTTAGTCCTGTATGGACTGACTGAGGGGCCACTCAGTACGGAAGAAGCCATCGCTAGAAAAAGTTTGTTTACGGTTTCAAAATGCCCACAGAAAGAAACCCTGTGGTATAATTAAGCTGAAGTTTAAGCACTTGGCTATACTGAGAATCCATTTGGATGAAAAACGAAGAAGTCAGCAAACCATAAGCCACTACATGAGAACTGTGAAGTATGACGACTGCAGCTTCAGGTTGCGTGGGTTCTTTGCGGCAGGGGGGACGGGTGCGCTTTATGAAATAGATGACATCATAAGAAAAGAACATTATGTGGAAAATTTCACACAGATTCTCAGGATATCAGCAATGAGGTAAAACTTGGGCCTCAAATTGACCTTCCAAATGAACAATGGTCTTAAGCATACCAATAAGTCAGATGCAACACAACTTATGGACAAATAAGTCAATGTTTTTGCGAGGCCATCACAAAGACCCGATCTCAGTCTCACAGAAAACGTGCAAGCAAGACAAACCTGATTCAGCTGCTCAGCTTGTAGGACGTCTTTGTAAACAAAACATTGGACCTATTTTATACTGTTCAATGTTTGATTCTCCAAACCACAAAGGAAATGCAAGTAAACTTGTGACGTGAAAAAAAATAAATAGAAAAAACATAAATGGGCAAATAGAAAGAATGTTGCTAATCTTAAACAGAAACAGCTTAATGTCAGACAGTGAGAGTTTTATTATTTTTGTTTCTTTTCTCTACTTCAGAGCGGTCCTGCGGGCCTCCTAACGAAGTGTTGCTGTCTCGCACACCTGGGGCGCTGCAGGTGAACGTGACCTGGCTCAAAGAGGACGGAAATAACAAGATCTCTGTGAGATACAGAGCGCTGGGCAGCCACTCGTGGAACGAGGTCAGCATTAATCGCCCGCTCACAACTGCCGCAAACCGTGTTTTCGGAACAACTATCCGTCCTGACCACGTAACATCAGTTAAAAACAAAAAGTGAAAGCGATAATATTGTAATATTGTGATATCACAGCTAGCAGGTAAATAACTGGACTAAACTTTACTTTATATTTAAAGACTTTATAGGTGTACGTGTTTGAACTGGTTTGTTTCTTAAATGGAAATGAACTTGATACATTTTGTGCTTAATGTTTTAAGTCTTAATATTAGAGCTTTCAAGAAAGCAGAAAGCTTTTACTGTTTATTTGTCAATGTCTAAATGTTGGAACTGACTTTTGCTATACAATGAAGAGTTTGCTTAAACTCTCACTATCCTCTGCCTTCTGCTTGTGGTTCTACTGCCATCTACAGAAATACACCACTTGGTCTAAAAACAACCAATCAGAGCCAGGAGGAGGGTCTTAGTGCTGTCGATTATGCTCATGTACACGCTGTTCATATGCTAGGTCCCCACACGGGAGCCTGCAGTGAATGCTAAGGCTAGTTAGCATGGCCACCGATGATGGCGGATAAACTGTGGCAGGTTGAGCAGCGCATACGTGAGCCCGATTGACTCCTCCTCCTGGCTCTGATTGGTTGTTTCTGATCGGGAGCAGTGCATTTCTGCAGATGTCAGTAGGACGACAGGAAGGAGGCGCAGGAGCTCCGTTTTTTCACAAATTATCTGTCTCGTGTTACACTGTCACAACATAGTAATGTGTAAACATATTCATTATAAAAGTTCTACACTACAGCGTTAAAGTTATCAAAATGAATCAAACCTGGTTTGACTTGTTTCCAGCTCACTGATTTCTGCCTTTGTTCACAGACTGTAGAGTCTCAGCTTCCAAACACAGCCATGGTGGAGAAGCTAACGCCCTCATTGGTCTACATTGTCCAGATACAGTGTGTGACTACTGCTGAATGCTCACAGTGTCCACGGAGTAAAAATTACTACGTCCCATCAGGTGAGGACTGACTTCAGATTGAATTCAGAAATCAAGTAAAGCAGTAAAAATCCAGAAAATATTGAAAATATTGACTACGTCGAATCTCTTTTTTTCAGAGCTTACAACTCGACCCATCCTTGTCAGCGCCAAATACACCGATATTATGCAGAAAACCGGCTGCCGGTTGATTTCCATAACCTGGAAGGTACTTGCACACCTTGAATCAACGCAGTTTTAACACATCCTAAAAAATAAAAAAAGAAAAGAAAAGATAGTAATGAGAATGACACGGTGCTGAAACGGGAGTTGTGCTGTTTGGTAGTTTCCTGTCAAAGATCTGTACGACGGCTACAGAGTGACCGTTTGGAAAGAGTCCGGAGAGCCTCCGCAGGCGCAGCTGACCACCTCAGAGCCGGAGATCAGACTGATCCTCTCCTACTCGGCGTACCGCCTCAACATCAGCGCTTACAACAACGCGAGCGTTTCGCCAGCTGCCACCCACGTCATACCACAGCACACAGGCGCCAACAGTAAGAAAATCACTTCTTTTTTTTGTTGTTGTTGTTTTCAAATGACAAACTTATAAAACCTAAATTATTAAAACTTACTAATTTGGTGAATTCACAAACAGGGTGCAATGTGTTATTTAAAGCAGGAAACAGAATTTCATAGGGAAATGAAAATTAAAACCGAGTTCAGAACCGCAAGAAGTTTTTGCGTTTTGTGTGGGACAGACAGACTGTGGCGTTAAAGCATTAAGGACATGGTCTGCTCTGTACATGGGAAATTATCTTGATATCTTATGTTGTTGATATTAACAATATTATCATTATTATTGTCATTAATGCTAGTAGAGCTACTATTAGTAACACTCTTACATATGGGAATATTGTAAGCACATCATTGAATCAATACTTTGATGAATAATCAGAGTATGTTGCTACAATAACTTATAAATAGGAAGAGATCATAATTGTGATGTTGCTGGAGAAGCGGTAAATTTGAACACGTTTATATTTCTACCCACTGCTTTGGACGTTTATCACCTAGTGTATGGCCGTCGTTTCGTTTTTGATCTGTAGCTTTCAATAAACATCGAAGTACAAACTCAGCAGATTGTTTTGGTTACTGAATGAATGACGCCGTGGCGCCGTAGACCATGACGAAACTTTGAATCCGCAGTTTTGGGAGACAGGAGGCTGAATGTGACAGTCCACAACAGCACGGCGTTCACGATCCACTGGAGGCCCGATCTGATCGAGAAGTACGTCTGCTACGTGGTGGAGTGGATGAAACAGGGACACTCGGGATGGTACCTGTCCTTCTTTGAGGACGCCATTGCCAGGAAGACCGTTTCCTCTATATCAGGTGGGTAAGCTGTTCAAACAAGCGAGTGGTGGGAAATTTAGAGAACGAAATTTGACACAGAGTCTTTGCTTTTTGTCGCCTTTCCTGACCAACTACACTGCAGCCTTAACGACCGTAAGCCTTTTGTTGCACATGTGCAGAAGGGAGCGGTACTCACTCATCCGGCGCTAGCATGCGTCACGGTGTACGTTAGGGTTACAATTAAGAATAATTTAAATAATCGATTAATCAATTTTTCAAACGATTAATCAGAGAATGGCACATTCTACGGATTTTTGATTTAACCTCTTTAGCAAATTTTTTTAGAAATACAAGTAAATGCAAATAAACAAATAATTAAATTACTTTTAAAATGTAGAAAATAAAAACTGCATTTCCTAAAATGCAAAACCAAAAGATCCTTTGGTAAATCGGAACCGGGTGCAGCTAAAGCTAAAGCTGACATATTTACATACAAAGCTATTTTTATCTTAAATGCAATATAGTTTTTGAACAGTTTTGGCTTAATTACTCTAAATTTGTTTTCTTTCTGTAAATGAAAGAATGACCATCTTGAGTAGTCCAGTTAACGATTAATCAATTAGTTGATTATTACTTCAATAATCAATTAATCCGATTAATCATCTCAGCCCTGTTGTGTATCCATCCCTCCATCCTTGACGATCATTTCAATAATCAATTAATCACAATTGTCGCGATTAATCCGATTAATTGTTTCAGCCCTGGTGAAATGATTCAGTTTCACTGCTGTTGGGTCTGAAGCGGTCCCGACCAAAGACGTGATGCGTGTCTGGATTGAGCTGAGGTTGTGTTTACTCTGAGTGAGCGTGTGGAGCCGTGTGTGTGTGTGTGTATAGTGTGTGTTACCTATGTTAGTCTTCTTTTGCACACTTTTATTGTCAAATACAAAGTTCTTGCTTGAATGAAAATAATTTTAAATATAAATTTCCATGTGCTGTTAGCAACTAACGATCAAAATACTTTACTACAGCAAGGACATTTAAAACTGTAGCCTTTACTGGACAACATGCAGTATATTAGATGAAGTGTCTAAATACACCTGATATGTTTGGAATAACGTTCATGTTTCTTAACAGCAGAAGGTTTCCAATAACATGTCTTTCTTTTGGTTATGGTAAATACCCCCCCATCGTCTTCATTTCCTTTAGTTGTTTGTTTTTCTGCCAAACTAAATGGAAGTGAAATGGAAAAGATGATAGGAAGTCCCGTTTTGAACTGCTCACTTTGAAGTGCTTTGCTGAAAGAAGCAGCCGGTGGTGGGGAAAGACGTGCATCAGCGTGAAATCTGATCTAAATCAAGTGTTTATTTTTGGTCTGTAGGTGAAACACAGAGGGAGAATCAAGTGTTAACTATATCAAGGTTTTTCTTGTTTTGAATATTCGCAACCGGTATGAAACAAAGTTCCCTTCAGATGTCCGTAGCTATGTTTTATTAGAGCAGTTTTATTGACGTTTTGCACATTTTCTTCATGTGGATTTTCACCCATAACTTCATTTATGAACTAATATGGTTTGATTTTCTGGTTATGTGTGCATCACCCAGGTTGTTGCCAAGATCTGATGTGTATTTTACATTGATGGGCCTTGTTAAAAATATTCAAACTGAGAGACATGTTGACTTGAGACATTTAATACTTACTTGCTGTAAATTGAATGGCCAGTCTATAATATAACCTTTTTTTTTTATTTTTCAAATTACTCCAGAACATTTGGAGCCTTACACCAGGTACAGAGTCACTCTGCATTTGCGACCAAACAAGAACACCTGCAACATGAAGTCCATCAACAACAGTGAGAGCACCTACGGGACTACAGAGTTTTATCACACTGAAGGATGTAAGTCAGATACCGCCTGCCAGGGGCGTTGCTAGGTTTTAAGAAGAGGGGGGGCTCTGCCCCTACAGAATGCACAGGATGTCTTTTAATTTGTGTTTTATTGTTATGTGTTTTTATCTGTGCTTTATGAATACTGTACAGCACTTTAAAAGCAGATATTAACTGCCCTAAAGTGCTTTGCAAATAAAATTTGACCTTGACATTTCGTAGTAGGCGAGAACAAAATCTGTCAAACAGCAACAAAACAGAGAAGTTGCTTTTCAGTATTCAGCGTAACAGAAAACTCTTCTACTGTAAAATATGACAGTTAATGGAATTAAATCATTGTCTTGTAAATGACGCCAAGATAGTTCTAATTTTCTGTGGCTCTACACCTAAAATTGTTAGAAAGCCTCTGAAGAACACTTGTGCAAACTTTCACACTTGTATCATCTTCCGAACTTAAATATAATACCTTATGTGGTTATTTATATAGAATTTGCAGGCAGTTTTTTGTAAAAAAAACCCCCCAAAACAAACAAAAAACACATTATTCCAGGGAGGTTTTCGAATATTTTAGGGAGGCTTCAGCCCCCCCGAAAACAGTCCTAGGGTCGCCTCTGCTGCCTGCACTTTTAAAATTTTATCTTACAATCTGAGTATATTTTACAATTATAAAACAAAAAAAAAATTCACTTTACGTGATCATGTCTTGGAATCGCCCACAGCTCCTGTCGGCGCCCCAGCAAACGTCAGCTTCCACAACGTGACGCTTAATTCAGCAGTGCTCCAGTGGTCACAAATCCCAGAGGAAGACTTGAGAGGGTTCCTGCTGGGTTACATTATCTACTACACTGAGCATCATTACCAGGAGACGAGCACAGCGCACAGTAAGGACCAATCATATCAAACCAAGTGATAGCTAGGAAGAGTTTTAGCGAAATAAACATGGCGCCTTCACCTTCATTTCTGCTTTGTCCTGTAGTAGATTCACCAATATGTTTCTAACTTACACGGTGTCAATCAGAATGGTAAATAATTTCTTGAGCATGTAATTTGTTGACACAGACGCTGACCCAAAAGCACTGCTTTTGAACTCTAATTCTGCCAAACTGAAAAGAATGAGTCATAACTAGTCTGGTTTTCAGCTAAGTAGGGCAAAGTGCATCATGCTAATGGGCCTCGAGAAACAACTGTGAGTAATTATGAATGGAATCTAGACAAAGGGAAATTTGTGGTATGTTGTTTGCGAAATCAACTTCAGTTGAGGTAAATATCCCGAGTGCAAGCCCAATACCAAATGCCAAAACGGAGACGGTCGGTGTCAGAGAGCAGAGCGCGCTCTGCATTCGAATGCAAAATTTGTTCCCAGCAATGCTGCAGCAGAGATTCCTGTTGGTTCGTAGGTAAATACCCAAGCACCAGAAGCACAACTCAAACAAAGTCCCATTTTGTCACAGATATAACGGTGGATCCGGGTTCTACCAGCTTTCACATGGAGGCCCTCAAAAGTGGAACGGCGTATCAAGTCCAGATATCTGGTTTCACATCGGCGGGCGAAGGAATCCGAAGCATTCCGAGTGTCTTTAAAACGGATCCGAAAGGTTATTTGATTAGTAAGTTTTAAGACATTTATTCTTTTGAGCTGAAGTTTGAATTTTTATTTTGTTCTTTGCACAGTGAATTTCAGCATCAGGGTCGCAATCGCAGCCTTCGTAGTGGTGGTCTGTTTGCTGGTATTTGGGTCTCCGGTGATAAAAAGGTAAAACATTTATACCCTACTTCTGATGGCAATAAAGTTGAACAGCAAAACACAACATTACTCATACACTGACTGTGCCTAGGGTAAAAGCCATTCTGTGGCCAAGGGTGCCCAACCCTGGACACAGCAACGCAGTGCAGAAAATAGAGAGTCCCGGACAACTGGTAAATGTGCATTTCTGCTTTTCTTTTACAACTTTTACAACCTTAAAGGAATGCAAACTGTTGATGATGTACCATCTTCCACTCAGAAACTCCTGGAGGCATTAGTGACTCTAAAAGCGGTGGAGGAATGGGACACGAAGAGTTTCCAGATTCTAGAGAGGGAAGCCGTGATCCCGCCTCAGACGTTGTCGTCGATGCTGCCGCATGTCAGGACCTGCGAGGACGACAGTCTGGAAATGGCTCACGCCTGGAGCGAGAGGGACGGAGACAGCGCGGCAGACGATGATGACACAACGGACACTTTGCTGGACACACAGAGGACACACTTCCAAAGCTCACCTTTTACCTTTGCAGGCGGTTATACGACGATGGAAATGTTCCAACAGTTCACCCCGCAGTGGATGACAGAAGGTGGCTCAAACACACCGAGCATCGAAGGCGAACCGGAGGACTTCACTGCGTTAAAGTCTATGAGATTAGACTACGTAAGACAATTTAGCACCAGTCCACCGTCAGACAGTGAATTTACACCAGCCCTGGTGTGAACGCCACTTCGGTTGCCTTGAAAGTCTGGTTCGTTTGGGAAGGTGGTCTCTGGTCTGCCTACAAACCTAGGTCTCCGTTCGGTTGAAGTGAACTCTGGTGCGGTTCGAATCCGTATGTAAACGCCAAGTGGACCTGAGACGGCTCCAAAAGCAGGAAGCGAACTATATCGCTGGGCATATATTACCTAAACAAATGTGAGAGTTTAGCACTAGCGGGAGTAATGCCTTGCGGTCTTTTACCAAAGACAGAGGAGGAATCCTACAGCAGCTAAATTTTGACTCAAGTCCATTTTTGTTTACATTTTACGAAGAAGAAAGTTGCACTCATGTTTTCTGTGGAGACTTTCCTGTCGTTTTCCCTCAGTGGGATTTGGTGTAGCGCCACCACAGGCGAGGAGGGGAACAGGTTTTTCAAAGGGTTTGGTTCGTTTGAGCCGAAAATGTAAATGTTGCAGTTTTGGTCTACCGGGCTACCAGTTGTGAAAATTCTGGTCATTGTTGACATTTATTAAAATGTTTTGTGTGAGAAATACACACACAGACACACATTCTTGTACTTTATCGATCTGAGGACCTCCATTCACTTTATACGTATGAAAAATATTGGATACTAGGTCCAAATGCTGTAAACTTCAACAAGCTCTAAGTAGTACAATAAATGCTAGTTTACAATTAGTGACATGTAGAACAGAAACAACCAGGCAAAACATCTGAGTGGAAAGTCTCTTTATTCAGAGTTTTTTCAATCAAATAAAACATCTTAGGTTCAAACCAAAGAGTAATATGTACATACATCCGAATATTTCAAAAACTATTTTACTGAACCAACATCAACTCGTCCAATTTCCCAGCACAAAAAAGTCCTCTCAAATGCGGAGAAGATGAGCACATAAAAAAAGTAATAAAGTACATGTTCACATATTGGCAGATGAGCTTGAAACGATTTAATTCTGACATTTGAAGCTCATTACTTCTGACAGATGTGTTAAGAAAAAAAGACGTAAACTTTTCAAAATAGGAACTGGATCTGTTGCCGTTTTGCCACCATGTTTGAGCACTCATAACTACTGCAACACATTAAATCACAGAATAAAAGGATAAAAACATCCCATGAACAGTTAGTCTATTCCGACAGCCCACAATACTTTAATATAAGATCTTATTAGTTTTATTCGTAAAACATCCAAATGAGTCTCAATATTTTATTTGCTTGCTGTACAATCGTGGTCTAGGCACTTTTTGACCCTTCTGTGCTTCCATACGGTTTGTTGACCTGCGAGATTTCAGTTTATTTTCCCCCATTTCCAAAATAAATAAAAAAATCAGCCCGTAAACTTTTTTCAGTCATCTTGTTAACTGAAAATATTTCATCCCTCAGCGTTACGATAGAAGAAAAATCAAACATGGTACACTGAAATGTTGCTGTGGCAACATAGAAATTGACGCAATGATAGCTATGCGAATGAGGCCTACAGCTAGACAAAAGTTGGGCCAAACACCTGCAACAACATACTGTCTCATAATTATAGCTCTCTGAGTTATTATTCAATAATAATATCCTGAAGGACAACAGAGTTCCTGGATGGTGCAGAAATGAGGCGCAAAAAGCTGGACAAAAGGACACTTCACAAACCTCAGACAGAAATCCTCTCAAGTGTCCACAAACAAGAAAAAAAATAAATAAGCACTTCAGAAACCTGTTTTCTTTAGCCTTGTAGAAAAAAAGTCTTCAGTCCAGTTTACATCCTTACAGGAACAGGAAGGTCCTCACACTTCTAGCGCTAACAAGTCATACGCCTGTGTTTCTCCGAATCAGCTAGATGGGGGAAGCTTCCGTTGCAGCCACACCACTTTCTTCTGGTTATTTATTTAGTTTTTAACATTTATGGTAAAAGTTGGCCGTTTTTAGTTAAATTAAGTTTTTATGTTTCTTTTTTTATTCTACAATTTTGCACATCCTTTTTGTTTGAAAAGGTCTGGATCAAACCATTCTTTCCCTCCTCACCTTTAAACAATCACTTAAGTAAAAAAAAAAAAAAAGAAATATTAACTGAAATGAGATTAAAGTTGTTAATGTCGATGGATTTGTTTTTTAATTTAGTAGCTTTAAAATTTAACTATGGATTCCTGACAAATATTTGACACAACACACAATATATAGCAACAGTTCTGGTGAAACTACTCGCTACTGATTCTAATTAAAACTATATATTAAAAAGGCCAAACACACCAAAAAAAAAACAAACAAAAAAACTAATTTTTTTGATTGACCAAATTGATCCAGGTTTTGTAGTTGCAGATATAAAAGTTTTCCTTACCTGAACAGATAGTTTTTTTGTTGTTTTGTTTTTCTTATATCAAAATACTTCTTGCTCCTTTATGATCCCACTCACATTTATTGACTAAATAAATAATTAAGACAATAGTCAATATACAGTTTTTATGACTTAAGCAGATTCCTGCTGCACATGTGGTTTTGAGAAGTAAGCACAGGCTGGTGACTGCCACCAAGGAACAAAATGGCTTTCAAATATCACCGCTCAAAGTTTCCTAACAGTGTTTGGAGCTTAGAGTGATAGTCCTGTACACTGCCAGTCAGCTAGCTGAAAGAAGACTACTAGTTTTTATTTTTTTTCTTTTAATACTTTGAAAAAAAAAATAGCAGTTTGGATTTTTGTAAACATGGAAAGAAAAAACGATTCGGAAACTAGATGAGTTCCAGCCATCGCTGTTACCGGGGCAACACTGTTTCTAACCAAATGTCGGCTTTTATAAAAAGAATTAGATCACGTTTCCTATTTTCATAATTAGTATTTTTAATCTGTTACTGAGGAGGAATTTATTTAGAGGAAAGGGTTGATGTACCGGAGCATGACTAAACACTGCCAGTCTGAGAGGCATTAATGAAGCTTACAGATAAAATCCAGAGTTTTACCAAATAACGTTGACCGCAGCCCCGATCGCCTCTTCGGTTGGCTCCAGGTTTCCACACGCGCTGGTCGATCTCAGCAGCTTTTGATTTTCTTTCTGCGACATCGCGTCGTCCGTCGGAGCCGCTTTGAAACAAGCGCCGCCGTCGGGATGACGCTGACGTGCTTTTATCCTGGAAGGTTGTGTCGAAGCACCGTCTCTCCTGTCCTCCGGGCCGGAAAATGAGCTCGACGTCAGAATCCTCGGGTTTGCAGCGGGAGTTCGTAACGCAAAACGGAAGAAACTCGTGATGAGGCGACAGGTGGTGGGAGATGACGCGCGCGGCGGGACGAGGGAGACGCAAACGGCGACTGTTCACTTGGTGGCGTTGCGGCCCAGAAACGCGGCCTCCTCTCTGTGAGTTTTGTAGCTGCCGTTGTGCTGGGCGCGCGGTGATGATGTCGGAGTGGCTGAGCCTTCCCTGTCGCTCCCGTACGCCGCCTTTTCTTCCCTTTTGTAGTCCTGCTAAATGAAAGAAAGTCAACGCTTAAAACAGGACGGAAAGATGGCTAAATGCTGCTTTTATTGCTCTGAAATGACTACATTTTGGATTTAAAAAAAAAAATAAAACACCTGATAAATATTTATTTTAATAGTGTACAATAATTTATAAATCACTTTCCAACCAAAAACAAAAACTCTGACTTCATTTGATTGAGTAATTACATATTCTGACGATTTGATAAAAAAAAAAACTGGCAGATTTTTTTTTTACCCACGTAACCCTCTTTTATACAATAATAATACACAATAATAATAAAATTATAAAACACATTTTTATCATGGTAATAAGCAAAAAACTTGTATCATAATTAGGAAAATAAAAATTTTAGTGCCTGGAAGGCAAAAGCGCTGCATCCCTTTACTGAATCTGAACCAGATGAAGCTGAAATTATACCACTTGAAGATTTTTAGTTAAGACATTTACAAACAAAATTTTTTTTATCTTAAATGCAATATATATATATTTGTACAGTTTTGCCTTAATTACTGCTACAAATATGTTATTTAAGCAAATGGTCCTTTTTTGATTCTGCATACTCTAGTTAATAATTAATCAATTACTAAATTAGTTGATAATTATTTTCATAATCAATTAATCCGATTAATTGTTTCATCCCTAATCAAACTGGCAAACAAAAACTATCACAGCATAAGTTTTAATTACAAATATCACTTCTTTGGCCTCTTGACTCGACAATATTGGCTCATGAGACAAAAAGTTTGGACACCCAGAGCCGGAGGGGAGAGCCGCTGGCCGTGGCTCAAGAACGACTCCCTTACAAGAATTCGACCGGCCATTTGTAAAAACTCACGACACTGACTGAGTTAAGGACAGTGTCCTTTATTTGTAAGGCACTTCACATGATAAAAATGTCAAAGTGCTTTGAGGATTTAGCAGCTCTGGATTGTGGTGATCTCAAAATGAACCTTATATGTTTTACAGCCCTGTTCAAGTAATCTGACGATATATTATTTTAATTACACTGCACAAACCCAAAGTCACTGGTAGATTTCTTCACTTGCAGTATGTCTTTTTATAGGGCAAAGAATACACAAGTGGAACAAGGAATTTTACTAACTAAGTCCGAGTCTCTGTGGAGCCACAGAGGCGAGTCTGGAATAAATTAAGCCTGAAATGGCGTCAGAGTTAACCTGATTGGATTTGACTCATTGAAATTTGACAACAGATTCGTGTTTACCTCAAAAACAGAACAAACAGTTAGCTGCATCACACTCCAAAAAAAAAAAAAAAGCTGTTAACTGTTGTACGTGACAAAACTGTGTGCAGATATGACGAACAGAGCCCTGCAACATGAAGGCTTTTTTTTTTTTTTTTTTGTGGGCATGTTTTCAGCCGTCTAAGATGTTCAGATTGTTATCAGATCAGATGGAACGACGAGCCTTTCTTCAACTTGTTTTTTCTATCAACGCTATCGTTTGGGTTGATCTGGAACTGAAGTAGGTTAGTTGTGTGGTCCCATCTGAAACGACCTAAAGAGGAGTGGAAACATTTACCACTGAAACGAGATTACCTAGAGTTGGTGGGACGGGATGGAGATAGAGCGATGTGCTGCGGTCCGACACTCTGGCTCACTTATCTCCCCTCTCCTCTACTCTCAGGTTTGCTTCAGAGCGAACGGCATGAACGGTGCTTGTCAAACGTAACATTTCAAAGCGCATGGAGTCATACCGAAGTTGAAGAACCACTGAGAGGCAATCTGGTTGTCTAATTTGTTTAAGTGCAACTCGGTCACAGAGCTGCAGCACTTCCTGTTCGCTACTACTTTTAAATGTATTTTTATTTTTTGCCACCGTCTCATTTGGTTTTGTTTTAGAGTTGTGAAACGATCTCATTGGCTAAATATATTCAGACACTCTCAGCGCACTGCGTTTGTTTTTACACTCTGCACTTTTACTTGCTTTGCTGTCCAAATGTTTACGTTTGAGACACTTTAGACTTTTTCAGTAAAAACAGGAAGTGCAAAACAATCATTTTAATTTTACATGAGATGAACCAATTTGTGGGCGAACGCATCAACTCCCAAGATGCAGTTGAAGTTGAATAAAAAAATAAATAAAATCAGGTGGAGGTTAGGGGTTGGCAATTATCTCTTATTAACTGTCTTAAAATATTTTGATTTATTGTTATCTCGACAGTATAAAAACAGTATAATCAGAAGTCCTAGTGTTGCTGTTGTCTCCACTGTTCCATGAGATAATTTATAAATATCATTACATTTGATAACATAATAAAATAAGGTTACTGTTTGGGATTTAGTGATATAAATCACACTTTTTTAAGTAACTGCCATCCTAAAGAAGTCTGTTTTAAATGAGAATGTTTTTCAAGAGCAATATTTGTGTTTGTGGCCCAATCCAGGCACATCCACACTATTACCAAAAAAATAAGTAATAAATAGTTTAACAATTTTTATTGTTATCACAATAGTACAACAAAATGTGATAACATTTTAAGTTCATATCACCCGCTCCTGGTGGAGGTTAGGCTATAAATGGTGATAATCTTGTCATTTTTGCTTTGATTATAAACTATCTAGGAGCCACCATATTGTTTTATGTAAAAGCCCATAAAAAAAGTCACTTGGTCAAAATTGTTACTGACAGGTCAGACTTCAAGAAAAAAAAAGAAGTCAGCACTGACTGTAGCAAATTCAAAACTACTGGCAGGCCACAAAATTAGTTAGTATTTTTAGGTTTAGCTGCTCAATAATAAACACATTTCTTAATGAAATCTGTATATCATTAAAGACCCGAAACATAAAAAAGGCTTTGGACTTTTGCCTTATTAAAAGAAAAACAGACAATTTCCAAATTCTTGACTTGTGCTCAGGGGTCAAACAAAATCATTTGAAGGGCCACAATGTGGGGAGCCACGTTCTACTAAACTGCTCATCCTGTTAAGGGGATAGCAGATGGGTTGGTGAGAAAATCGCGAGTTGTTTCACCTTGGTTGTCTTGGATTTGCTCTTTATCCGCTCCTCGTCTTTGCGGCTTCTCTTCCTGGACAAGGAACGCTCCTTCCTGTCTCTGCTGCGCTCCCTCTTCTTCTCCCGTTTACTTCTAAAAGAGGCCAACGGAAACAAATGAACAATGACAAATAAATGAACCAAACAACGCATTAAATGACTCAGGTGCTGCTGAGAACAGAACCAGAGGTTGACGGACTGACCGTTTTGGTGAAGGTGACCTCGCTTTCCTCCGAGGGCTTCTGGACCGATCCTTGCTCCTCCTTTTGTGGCCTCTAATAGAAAAGAAAAATTACATTTAATAAAAACAGTAAGTAGGACAGCCAGACAGATTTACAGAGAAGCAGCAAATGCAAATGAGGTGGATTAGCAGAACTGGCCAACAACTGATATTATCATCTAGGACATG
>NW_015112845.1:498480-515606 GCF_001443285.1 Poecilia latipinna
CTCCTTCCTGTCTCTGCTGCGCTCCCTCTTCTTCTCCCGTTTACTTCTAAAAGAGGCCAACGGAAACAAATGAACAATGACAAATAAATGAACCAAACAACGCATTAAATGACTCAGGTGCTGCTGAGAACAGAACCAGAGGTTGACGGACTGACCGTTTTGGTGAAGGTGACCTCGCTTTCCTCCGAGGGCTTCTGGACCGATCCTTGCTCCTCCTTTTGTGGCCTCTAATAGAAAAGAAAAATTACATTTAATAAAAACAGTAAGTAGGACAGCCAGACAGATTTACAGAGAAGCAGCAAATGCAAATGAGGTGGATTAGCAGAACTGGCCAACAACTGATATTATCATCTAGGACATGTTACTCTGAAATATCATCTCTGCTACCCAAAGAAATAAAACAGTACCATAGCAACACTCTTCAGTCAGAATCCTCTTTGAAGATGATATGAGTTATGACAACATATGATTTCTCCTTTAGGATAAAATAAAGTATTTTTGTCTTGATTTGAAAACATGGTCAAATATTCAGATTTAATTACGTTTTCCATCAGAACAAAGTCAAGATCACTTGGAATATGGCGCCCTCTTCTGCTGACAGTGGGAATAACTTTTGTTCACTGTTATAGAAATGTGAAATGTGTTACAGAGATAAGCAGAAGTACTGCAGTGAGAGACAGACGGAGGGGATCAGCAGGTCAGCTCAAAGCAGAAAGACACATAAATAACACTAAACTCGTTTTCGTTGGATGTAAAAAAAAATTAAAAAATTGTACCTTTTAAAAAAAATTAGAAGGTACAATTAAAAGGAACTAATTCAAAAATGAGTTCAGAGACTAACAGGTAATAAATAATCATTAGTGGCAACTCTAAAATATACAGCATTTAGACTGGAAAAGTAAAAAAAAAAACGTTTGTAAAGTCAGCTGCTGTCAAAGCACCTGGAGCGACTCCTGGCGTGTCTCCTGTCTCTGGACCGAGAGCGCCTCTTGTGGCCGCTCCTCGAACTGTGGGCGTCACCGCCAGGAAAAGATCTTGGTGTTGGTCTGATCCGCCAGAATGAGAGAGAAAAAAAAAACAGGGAAAACATCAGTGGCCGGACATCACAGTACCGGTATGGTGTCAAACCGGGGCTTTCTGAGCACCTGTGTTTGGAGCGAGACCTTTTCCTCCGTGATCTCGAGTGGGAACGAGAGCGCGTCTGGGAACGGGACCGCCGTGACCTTTGGGAGCGGCTGGACGAACGCTGCTTTGTCTCTACAAAAGCACAAAGAAGAAATCTTAGCGTCAGCATAAAAACAACTTCGGCTGAGGTACGGAGCACTTCGAGTGTTTCAAATCAATCCAAATCACCAACCTGGCTCTATGGCAGCAGCAATGGTGGACTGGGCCTCCCTCACCCTCTTCATCACACTTTCCAGCTCCTTAGCAGCAGCCTGAGGCGTCATCTCAGGGGGCTTTACTATGGCGTTATTGGAATGATTGACCCTGAAACAGATTTAACCATAGAAAAATTTAAAAAATAAACACTTTTCAAACACATTTCACAGTAAACGGTGTGAGAACGCACTTCAGGGGTCTGTCTCCAAACATGACTCCGTTTAAAGTGAGGGCTCTGGCCACGGAGTCCTGCTCCACAAACTCTACGAAGGCGAAGCGGGTCGGCTGAGTCTCGTCTCCGGCCATCCGGACAAACTTCACGTCTCCCACCTGCTTGAAAAACTCCAGCAGCTGCTCTGCAGTGGTGGTCTGGGACAGATCCAATAAAAAATATAATAAACTGCACATTTAAAAAAAAACAGTCTTCACACCAAGAACTCTTCATGGGAACTGAACTCTGCACTAAACTCACATAAAGGCGCACTAAAAATGAGTTGTCTTCTGAAGGCTATTGAATACCCTAGATTTTAGCTGACGATTATTTCAATACTCAATTAACTCTTTCAGCCACAGATACGACTTTAACTACCTTCATTTATTCAGACTTTTCTTTAACCTCACCTGTGAGTTTAGGTTTCCAACGTATACCGTCCTCCTAATCTCATCGATTTTCGTCGGGTCAACATTGCCGATGAGGGGAGGCTGAGACAGCACAGAGGCTGTGGGGTCGAGGCTCGCTGTGATCCGATTCACCAGAGGAAGGTTCAGCTGCGGACGTAAACCGCACGGATGGATGTCAGATTCAACCCGTGCATGTGAATAAAAAAACAAAAAACAAAACAAAAAAAAAAAAACACCCAAAATAAAGACGATGACTCACGTTCTGAAGTGGAGCCGGAGTGGGAATCGGCAGCAGTCCTCCGCCTGGAATCAGACTAGGTACCGGGGCGGCAGGTGCCAACAGCGACAGAGCCTTGGCCTCCTCTGGGATCTTCCCTGCAGGACAAAGTGGGACGTTAGGGAAGGCAAGGGAGGCGCTCTTCACTCTGCCTGCACATTTATCCCACTGTATTCTAGAGAGAACGAGAGCATACGCTTCCCCATCCAGCCTAAAGAGTCATCTACCCGCTACTTCAGACCAAGCATCCTTACTTGGATTTGATTAATCTACTCTTTTCAGTCAATATGCATCATTAATATAAAAAGTGCAAAAGAATAGCTTCTTATTAAAGAAAAACAGAAAAAAGGGAGCTGATTATTTGTTTTTCTGCTTTCTTTCTTTTTATATATATATAGGTTAAGTAAAAAAAAAAAAAAGAAAAAAAAAGAAAAAGAAAAAACACAATGCAGAGAATGAGTCAACACTTTGATGTATGGTCACCTGTACTGGAAACATATTGGTCATGAACCATACGATATCAAGCATGGGCGCTTTTCCGCGGGGGGGAGTGGGGGGCGATCGTTTCGCAGTGTTGGAAAGGTGTGCAACACAAGACAACCCCCAATGGCTGCATCACTAATAGCACACAGAACATCAGATACAGAAAAGAACAACAGTTTTAAGAACTTTGGAAATGCTAAGATTTCAATAAAACAACCAATTAGGAATTGTGCTCACTCCACTGTGGATAATCATTTTCTTCCCTTCTCTCTCGGCAGGAAGATTTAAAAGTTTTAAATGGTGCCTTGCAAATAGATTCACAACCCTTCGACTTTCCCCACATTTCCTCGTGTCACAGCCACAAACTCAACTCTGTTCCACTAGGACTTTATGCGACTGACCGACACAGAGCAAATTATGCTGGACCGCTTTGTGTTGGTCTAGCACAGGGGCCTGCAACCTTTAAGAGCCAAAGAGCCACTTTGTGGCCCTCAGTCCACTGAAATAAAACTAGTATGTGTCCAAAAAAAAAAAGGACAAAAAACCTGTATAGCAATTTTGTTGTAATTTTCAAAGAATCACAGTTTTATTTCTATTATTTGGTTTGGAAATAATATATATTTTTTAACTTTATATACATTTAGTGTTTCAAATCAAAAGCGAAAAAAAAAAAAATTAAATTAAAAATCATCTTATGTGTTAGAAATTTAGTGCAATTAATATATGTCAAAAGATGAATTAAAACTAAAAAACAACAATTATTATATAGTAAAATTTAAAAACATTAGTTGGTTCTTAATTATTTTTATTGGAAGGTAAAAGGAGTCACTTGAGGCTCTGGATTGTCGCATTGCAGACCCCTAGCCTAGCACATACAATCCCAAAAAAACACATCAAAGTTTGTGGTTGCATCGAGACAAAATTAGAAAAAGTTTGTGAATAACATTGCAAGGCACCGTGCAATTTTGACCTAGAGCTAGAGGGAATTCAGCATTAAAGGGGCAAGCAACCATCTTTGTTAAGCAAAACATGAACAGAGCAATGTATTAATGCATTACAAAGAGAGAATGATGCTACACTGATCAGTTCTGTGTCATTACTAAACATTCACATCAGAGCGGTACTGAAGTAATGTGAGGAAAAAGTACTAAATGCTGCCTTCTTAGTTCAGTGTCAAGTAGATGAATAAGTGCACAGATAGTTTAAAAGAAAGATATGTAGATATATATATATATGATTTGTTACTGAGGCTCACTTTTCCACACAGACTAGCCCTTCACTACGTCAACAGACGTAGGAGACAAGAGAACAAAAGAGTTAGTGATCCTCATAGCATCTTTTGTGTGGCACACATCCCACCGGTGTGCCGTAGCAACCTGGACTGAATTCAACCACACACAAGCTCCAGCTGTAGCGGAAAGAGAGAGGGGGTTGGGGGGGTTGGACAATAATCAAAATAACAAACAAAAAAATAACAAATATAAACACAACCTGCAAGTTTCTAGATAGAGACAGTAGAGAGTGGACAACATGGGATAGTATGAAAAGGAAACAAACCGAAAACAAAATAAAAAAAAAGTAAAAAAACAAAAAAAAAAAAAAAAAAAAAAAAAAGAGACAAGGTGTCCATCTTGGAAGGTTCTGCGGGCTATTCTCCGGGTCACATCCCCCCCTTGAAGGCTGCGTTGGCCCGATCGGGGATAGTGGCTTGGAAAACAATGCCTGACTCAGGCTAGTGTAGTGTAACAGCTGGGCCAGTCTAGTCATCTGATATGCACACATAATCACACAGAAAAAACATACAAAACCAAATTAATAAACTCATTAGCCATCCAGCACCAAGTCACGTGGACAAAATGCATCAGGTTAGAAGTGTAATCATTGTGAGTGTACACAGGGGTGCCAAAAAAAGGGGGTGGGGGAGAGAAGGGTACCAAAAAAAATTTAAAAGGGGGAGAAAGACAGAGTTTTACTCTTTAGCAATGGATTTGGTTACATTTCTTTTAGATACACAAGTTGTAATCCAGACTGTCCAGTGCTCATGGTAACGTTGATCTCCCTTTAATTTATGTGACACCAAATAGAAACTTGAGTGGGTGCTGTGGCTAAACCCATCACCTGTGCCAGGTGCTGGACCAATAAAATACTTTAAATCCAATCTAGGCATGGGCCGGTTTCTGCCAGTCCTTCTAATTAGATATGTGCTACTCATTTGTTATAACCAGGTCAAATACTGAAAATGTCTTTGCTGTTCATCAAATGTATCCAAAGAAACCACAGAACATTATTCTCTTTATGTTCTGGAACTTAGAAAATTAAATTGGACAGATGTAAAAAAACAAAATTCATATCAGATTTTAGATTGCCACACTGCCAGTCAGCTGGCAGAAAGAAGTCTGCTATAGTTTCTCTCACGAGCAAGAAAGGGGGAAAAATACAGCTAACATGTCTGTATTCCCTATATTTACTTAAATATAACAAAAATACTGAAAAATAAATGTCACATTATATTAGAAGTAACAGAAGAAAATATCGGTTATAAATCGTCTTAATTTATGGTATTTGTGTTTTAAATCTTTGCATATATTTGCATACCGGCCCATGCCTGCTCTAAATTATGCGACACCAGCCGTGTTTATTTCTGAAGACTACACCCCCCCTCCCCACGACCACGATAGACATCAAGGTGAATTCCAGAGAAGACGTCCACAGCTATTTATCAAGGTTTTTTTTATTATTATTGTAATATTATTAAACCAAGCAGCTTGCACTCACCTTCTGCGCAGGGAACCACTATCAAAGCTCTGTCAATAAAAACAGTGTTGGTGAGATGTTGCGCCACACCAACACTTGAGGGGTCTCGGTACTTTATATAACAAACTTTGGAGGAGAACGACAGAGGGGTGTTGCTGTGAGAAGAATTAAGGAGAACAAAGGATAAAGTTAGTCATTAAAAAACATTTGGGACAGCTACATACAAATTCTTACGTGGGGCCCTAACAAGGCCGCAACTCCGCGGCGTTGCCTCGCTGGCTCAGACCGGAAAAGCAGCGCTTACTCGGGGGGATAGAGACGCAGCTCCTCGATGTCTCCCAGGAAGCCGAACAGAGTGCGCATCTGCTCGCTGCTCACGGCCGACGACAAGTTGGTCACCTGGACGACTGCAGTCCCCGGCATTGTGCGAGCGATAAAGTGTTTCTTCGTCTGTGTGTGTTTTAAAATTAATCTTTATCGTTAGAACTGTATAATTTCTCAGTTATCCCTGTCGGCGCCAGAGGGTGGCGGTGCGGCAGGTTTTAGACTTCTTCTTGTTTTTGAACATCGTCTAAGAACCAAAATCGACCACTACAGCCCCTCCTACAGGAAGAAACAATACACTACAATTAAAATGAAGAAGAAAAGAAATAGTCAGAAATGTTTTGAGCAAATCATAAATTTATATAAGCCCAGTTATTGACTCCTAACGCATACCCATATAAAATAATACAAAAGTTGAAAAATAAGCCCAAATTTAAATGTATGTTTCAAAGCTAGTTTCATATATTCTTTTTTTTTTATTTATCTATTGGAGAAAAAGAGCACCATTTTAGGACAATGACAAGTAGCTATCTTTAACCTATCTGCTATTGTTAAAATTAAATTTTCTTCCACAAATAAAGTGCAAAAATGGGTGCTAAAAGTTAAGAAAAAATACAAATATAAACCTGATGAAACTTTACAATAGAAAAGGTGCAATGTTTGTTTTGCTTTAAAAAATGCAGTGGTAATATTTACAAGTATTAGACAATCTAAAACCGAAAAAGGAGACTCCTCCACTGTAGGAGTTGTCACACAGCACAACATATTTCTGGATCACGTTCCAAAACAAAACATATAAGCACTCAAAGTGTTTTTCCTTCTTATCTTCACAAGCAGCAACATTTTTTTTTTTTTTACATCAGTGTCTGAGTTAAATGAAGGACAGATTGTGTAGCAGCGTTTTGACTTACCGTCAATCCATTTTATATCGAACATACCAGAAAAACAAGAATTTTAAAAAAGGAAGTTATGTATAAAATGTATACATAACAGATTTCCCTGTACTCATAGCATAACGGCTCAATTTAATTTTCAACAATGGGGCAGGAAGCAATATAAACTTGGGGTCAAATATTTTATAGTAAATGTAAACAGCTGTGCAGAGTTGGAGTTGGCTTGACTAACGGGGATCGGCAAAATACCTTTTGAGAACAGTATAAAAAAAGTGAGACTTTTAACTTCTTCCATTCACTTCCACTACATTTACACAACCACTACTTGCTAATCCAAGTATTCCGGTCATACTGTTGTTGGTAGAAATAGGATCCAACCTTGTGCACTTAGGAATGTTAGAACTGTCAGGTATTTTACATGTATTTGAATTACAACATGTAGACAAAATCTGTAAAAAGCAGTGGAGTGCCCATGATAAAAGTTTTGTGCTGGCATTTGTTTTGCTCTCTGGTCACACAGATCTAAAAATATTCACACAAAATGAGAAGCTGAAACTAAAAACTGTTGCATCTATTTGAATGGGTAACAAAGTAGCACAAAAGTGTAAACTGCGGTCAAGACTTGCATATTCACACGCTTTTAAATGAAGCCATTTTTGAATAACTACCAGTTACTGCAATTTATCTTCAGCAGGTCCAAAACGAGCACTTATTGAGTTCTTCCCAGTTTTGTCGTTAGCCCTTAAGATGAACCCGGACGATCGAGACAGTAAAACAAAAGCATCACTGTTAAACAGCATTAGTTTATTGTCCCACAGGTAACTTCTGAAACAGGAAATTATGTACAAAATCTGGAATGTTGGATAAATGCATATCAATCATCTCACTGTGACCGTTTCCAGAGAAACATTAGAAATACTAGCTATACATTTAAATGGGAGCCTCTGCATTTGCAATTTATTGCTGGTTTTACAATCGCAAGTCACAAATGTTTCTTCAGTTATTTACAATTTGATTAGTAAGGTCTAAAATTTCATGTAAGTCTGCTAAATAAATACAAAAGTGGGAGTGAAAAACACAAAACGTGGATGAAGAAACAGTGAAAAGATTTGTTTTCATCCCTAGATTGTCTAAAGTAGACAATTTTTTTTGAAGTGATTATAAAGTGACCATAACCCAAGAAATTAATCTCTGCCGTTAAAAAAAAACAAAGAAAAAAAAGCAAAGAACTTTAAAACAAATACAATCAAGGATTTCATCAGAGTACAATACAACACAATGTGCGAAAAATGTCATTTTCTTGTAAATAAAAATTGACCAATTGCTAATCAAGTAGAAGAACTAATGGCCAGCTTCATATTTTTCAACAGAAACTTATTCGTTTATTTTAAATGAATTAAAATGGGGCGGGGGGGTAGTTTTTTTTTTATTTGGTTGCCAATGGAAAAAGCAAAAATACAAGATATTTCACTGGCAACAAATGATGGAAGTGAAGGAATTCACTGGACAATGTGTATTTTATCATTTCCACTAGTTTGGGAAACACGTCTCGCTGCTGTACCTGTGTCTGAATGTCAACAGGTGGGGGTATAATATAAATCTTGATCACACTTATTTCTCACAGTCCTTTTATAATTGTTTTCAGAATGCTGAAACCCCACAGTGGAAACTTTTAAACACACAAACAGCGAGATATTCAGTACTCAACAAAACAGTAAAATATCTCGGCCAAAGTGATGAAAACTCTGTCACAACGCAGAGATTTTGTTTTTTGAGCAATGCCACACACACATATAATTTCTGTGCCATTTCATTGTAAAAAAACACAAACCAAAAAAAAAAATCACAATATAAAAAAAACATAAAATCATCAGGGGTACTAAAAGCTTGTGTTTAGGTTTAAAAACGATGCCGTCGGAATGAAAATAAAGGCTTTTAAATATTGCTTTGAAGCCATTATGCTGCAGATGTATTCGAAGGGGTTGCGAATGTGGGTATTGCTTGGGTTCCTCGGGGGGGAAGAGCTGAACATCCCTCCTCTTGTTCAAACAGTTCAAGGTCTATGGCACTTGACAATTTGTGTCTTCCATCTGTTCTCCGTACAGCAAAGGAAAAACAATAAAACAAAAACAAAAAAACCCACAAGACTGCTTCGAGGTGATGAGTGACGGGAACAAAACAGACACAAAAGGCAACCTCTGGTTTTCTTCTGTGTAAAATGTTTCATGTTGCAAACTTTTTTATTTATTTTTTTTTGCATTGATGGCGACCTAAAAGATGAAATCCACACAACGAAACATGTTGATCCTTAAAATCTCTCTTAGAACAGTCCCTGCTTTTACCTTCTGTTCATTTTAATGCTTGCTTTGGTTAAATGGAGTAGCCTTGAGGTGTTTTCATCGAAAGCTAGCTTGTCTACTTCTAAGCACCTTTATGTCATCCTGCCTGAACCAGATGTGCTTATTGCCCCAGTTTTAGTCCTCTTTTTTTTAAACAAAAGTTGTACCTTTTCAAAAGAGACATAAAAACAAGAACCCGCTTTTTCTCCCGATGCGAGGAACTCCATTCTGCTTTCTTCTCTGGTCGAAGGAACACCTACATTTCTGAAAACGTCTGACGAGTTGGGATGAGCTTCCGGATGGCACAGATCTGGTTATCCAGAACATGACTGAGGTGGATCTTGACGGGTTTACGGAAGTCGGAGTGGATGGTTCTCCCTCTTCGTTTCCTTCTTTGATCTTCCATTAAAAAAAACAGAAACAAACGCCTCCTTGATCTACATTCGTCTCCCCATGAGAAGCACGTGACGCAGTCCCTTTTAATAATGTCACCTGGCAACTGGGAAATGGTTCAGCTACAGAATAATAATTAAAAAAATAAAAGGCAAACTTAAGGACATAAGAGAAGAGTGGGAGCCCTGCCCCCTAGTGGTCGCCTCCATGCCCATCTGAGGAAGTAAAACCCAAATCTTGACAAGTGGTTGATAAGTCGTTGACTTAGAAAAACAAACAAAAAAGCGGATCTGTACAGAGATCAGAGTTCTCATCAAATCTTCAGGTTTTCGTATAAAAAATATATATATGTATACCACAGTGACGGCCTTTTGAGGACGCGTACTTGCATGTGTTTGCTGCTGTTTCACTAAGACCCACTACATTCAGTGGTTTTCCCCGTTGCATCGAGGTGACGAAGACCTCTGAGGATCTCAGCTATAAATAGTCCCAATAGGTGTCAGCAGATCAGTCTCTCCTCTGTGTATAAAAATATGACAGTCACCATAAATTTCTTTGCTCTCCTTTCTTGTGGTGCACCGGTCTGTCGGACAGATGCAGTCGAGTCTACGCTTGCACTTCTCTTACGATCGTTAAATCCACAGTGGTTGGAAACGTCTTGAGCAGGGACACTGCATTCCCATGATCGATGTTCACAAAGCTGTAGCCATTTGCCTGTGGACCAAAACGAGCACAAAAAAAAGTTTGTTTTTTTCCCCCTTCGAACCAGAACCAACATTACATTTTTTTTTTTTTTTAAGCACAATACCTGAATTATTTTATCTCCAGGTTGAAGGATTTTGGACGCTGGCCCCTCAGGTTGAACTCGAGTCACAAAAATGCCCTAAAATGACATAAGACATAAAATGCAGTGGTTTTCAACTACAACAATAAATTAATGTCTAAGAAAAACTTTTTTTTTTCCTTTCTTATTTCAAAATAGGACATGGTTTCAGGGTTGTCCCTCTCTTTTTGGTTAACAGGGAAGCATGCATTTCTACAGTGGTTAGAAACAGGCTTTGAATACAAACCTGCAGAAACCACAGGCTGACTGGATGTGCTGATTAACTAATGGATAGAAGTAAAAAAATAACGGGGCTGAAACGATTAATCGTGATTAATTGATTAATGAAATAACCGTTAACTTATTTAGTTATCAGCTAACTGGAGTTTTCGGACTCAAAAACGGTCGTATACAAAAACAAATTACCCCACACATTCAGAGCAGTAATTAAGCCAAAACTGTTAAAAAAATATGTACATTGTGCATAGACAAAAATGCAAAATGTATCCAGATCGTTGATAAATATATTTTAGCTAAAACTCCTAAAGCGGCATAGGTTTAGCTTCACCTGGTTTAGATATTCTTAAGTATCTTAAGCAATAATATTTTTTTCTTAATTAATCAAGGAATTGAATTATTTGTACATTTTAGTGTATTTCTAACATGTTATGAAAGGCTTATGTGGGTAACAAAAACATACAGAGAATGTGCCATTTTCTGATTAATCGTTAGTTTCAGCCCTGATAGAGAAATAGATGAATGGAGCGACGCACGGATGGATAAATTCATGGACGGACATACGGACAACTAATGCAGGAAGGGATGGACAGATACTTGTTTAGATCTTGAAGAGTACTTAAAATCAAATTCCAAACTTTTCCAGACTCTGTAGGCACCCGGGGCACAGAATGTCCTTAAGAGCAAAAAGAAAGACTAGAAGATGAAAGGTGTAAGCTTACATTATCCTCGGGACGGAAGGGGTTTCCCCGGCCTCCCACTCCGCCCGATATGCTGAAACCCAGCTCTGGATTCTTCTCTACTTTCACACGGATCTGAAACACACCCACACACTTTTGATAAGCTACTGTTTCACTTCACTCCCCGTCAGTTACACATTTCTCTTTCATTAATACACACCAGAAGCAAAAACAGCAGGACTCTAAAGAAAACAATGTCAAACTAACTCACAATGGTTCATTAGAAAGACAGGAACAGTGATTATGTTGGATAAACGGGAGAGATAAATCTAGGGAGAGATTTGCAAAGCCTCTGTGTGGACAGATTTCTTCTTGATGGGAAGGTTTGAAGTAAATGCCCAGAAACATGACGCCTTGTAAGTTTCTCCCCTTGAACTTCAGACTTAATCCTAGCATTGATCTATGCAGCTGAGTGAGAGAGAAAATAAAATAAGTACTTTAAGAGATTTAGTCTTTTATGGAGTGGAAGAAACTGTTGGAAAAAGAAAAAGCTGGGAGAAAAGAAAAGGTGAACATCTGATTCAGTTTCAAGTCTTTTTCAGCCTCTTAACAGGTTTTCTTCCACAATCGTCCTGTTCTTATGTAACAGGATCCATGTTCTTTCAACTCTGAGGAAAAGGTGTCCCACAAGGCACGATGCTGGCACCACTGGTTTTACTGTGGGGGTGGCATGTTTAGGGCGATGTGCCGCGGACCTTCTTCGTCTACACGGCTTGTGGCAAACTGATAACAGAATTTCTTATGGCTTTCTACTCGCTACTTCGCTGAAAGGCCATCCGCATCTTTTGGTCTTTGTGATGCAGTTTATTTGCTTATGTTCTTTAAAAATACCCTGACACCTATGTACATCATTTCTATTTATACTGAGATTAAATTACACACAGGCATACTCCGTTTACCAACTGGGTGACTTCAGAAGACATTTGCATTCTTTTTAAAGGACCAAATACGAAAAGTTAAAAGGGTATTAATAATGTGAAACACCCATTACTGACTAAAAATAACATCTGCTAGCAACACCTGCAGACTTAAACAAGCGATTGTAATAGTAGCGAGAAAAAAAAAAGAAAAAGCTAAAGTTTCATTTTTGGTTTACAAGAGAAACCGACGACCTCCCCTCTTGCTGTATCGTGTCGTGAGGAATGCGCGGAGGCCCGTGGGGCTGCTGGGAGACTTTGAGCATCAGATAATCGATGAGCTGCTCTCTGGAAGGGTGACGAGCCATTGAGGTCTGGCTCATCTGAGGACGAACAGAAGGGCCCATCTGACCATTCATCAAAGGCACCTAGGCGACAGAAACACACACTGATAAACAGACTGCTCGGCACATGTGTGCAAGCTCAGTGCTTTGCTAAATATTGACAGGTAAAAATCAAGTTGAAACCAGAAGTTTTGACAAATTTAGGTTTTTCTTTACTGGATGACTTGAATTACACCTACTTTTCTGTGGGGGTCCATGGTGTAGCTTTGTGGCCCTTGGGGAACAAAAACATCATCCTGAAAGGAAAATGTGGATAATTATTGCACTGAAATGACACACGCCGAACATCTACTTGGTACCTTTTCAATCAATATGCATGGGACATCAAAAGGACGACAGGGACATATAGTTTGCCTTGTGCTGACATCAAAAGCAAGACTTTAATTTGACATAAGAGGAACAAGGATAAAGCATATCAGTTTCTTTTTAATGGGGAAACATTAAATTGTGATTTGCTCAAATCAAGAACTAAGTGGACTGTGGTTAAGTTTACAGGAATAGAAGTTACACGACACACATGGATTAAACAGGATCAAAACTCTCCATCTATGCCAATTCCCACGTCTACGTCCTTAACACACACACTTTGGCCATCTTACCTTTCATCAACATATTTTTAAGTCCACACATGAAGTGGGAGGTTACGAAGTCAGGCTGATGTGATCAGAGGTTGGAGTGAAGATGACGGATGAGCAAAATTAAACGTTACAAATGCAGTTAGAGGAGGAGACATCATGGTTCAGACAGCCGTCACAATCACAAGACGAATTATTCGAGGTGAGATGGTGAGGAATACTGGGATGTTTTTGAGGGTTTTTTTACATTAAAGAGCACAGCATATTTAAAAGGGGCTCTTTTATCCCACTTAGGGGATGAAAAGTATCGATTAATGATCTAAAGTTGATTGAGCTTATTGATGTTACCCATCGATAAGCTGCCATTTTCTTAAAAATCTGAGTTTCCTCCAGTCAAGTGTTTGTGTTTCAAAACAGAACCACATAAAGTGCATTTTCTATCCCACACTGGACCCTGTTTCGAGCGTTTCTCTGGTATGGTGCCGCCATCTTTGTTTCTCTATCAACCGGCTCTGCTTTAGGATGTTTCTGCTGGATGGTGGCCAAACTACAAGACTAAAAGTAGACCTCAGTGGAGGTGTTGTTAGTTACTTGATAGGAACTCATTTTAATTTAATAAACAATTAATTTGCAATTAATTGTACATCGATCAATCGTTTGCATCCCAAGTCCCATCTGATGTTCGGCTTACATACAAATGATGGCTAAATAAGATTAGCTTTAGAAACATTTAAGCTTTCTACTGGATTTAATTATCTACTGGTTTATTTTCTATATTAAAAAAACAAAACAAAAACAAGGCCCCTGTTAAAAAGCTGCTCCCCTAATGATCACAGGGAACATGAAACTGGAATCTGTCCAGTTTTCACTGAAATCAATCACCACACATGAATTTTAGTAACAGGAAATCAGATGTTGAGAAACAGTAAACTCTGGTTTTCTATAAAAGAACAAGCCAAAGATAGCTTCTCAGGGTCTGATTACTTCTCAACATCTGGTGTACAAGGAAACAGACATTTCCTTTACTTTTGAAAATGATGTGAAACTAGCAGGAGCTGGAGCTTGAGCTGCTGGCGCTGGCTACAAGTTCACAGTACTCACACGGAAGCTCAGGGCTCCATAGGGCTGTCGGTCAGCTCCGCTAAAGGCCATGCCCCCTTGGCTGGCATGCATATCCCTACAGCTGCCGTAGTGAGACCAGCTCAGCGGAGAAGTATTGAAATTATAGGAGCGAGACAGCGCATTCTGACGACAAGGAAGCAGCCGACATGTCGGAAGGTAGCCATGCAATCCACCAAATGAGTGACAGATAAACAAAAAGATAAAAACATGGACAGATACAGTAAAAATCAGCATGCAGTGAATCAGAGGAGTTCTACTGATGGGTTAGTAGCCTCTGGTAAAACTATTTGTTAAACGGCTATTTAATAAAAATGCTTTAATTAAAAAAAAAAGCACTCTCATTGTTCCATGGCTTGCTTCAAACCTCACAGAAGATGCAAAACCTTTTTGTTTTGCATTAAATAAATATTTCCAAACAGTTACATATGTGCTTCTAGTGTCAAAATCTAGGAACTTGTGTTTCACGCTGCTGACCAGCAACAAGTGGGGGCAGGGCAGAACCAAACTCGGATCACTCTGGGCCTTTCTCTGGCATAAAAAGACTTTAAAAACAAAATTCATGTGATTTAGAGCTTGATGTGGGAAGATGCAGATGCATCTGTCTGTGGTGCAAAAGAGTATAATACTGTTGACAGTCTGCAACTCAAATTTAAGACTTTTAAGACATTTTAAAGACAATTGTATTTCCGCAGAAATGTACAAACTTTGTCTAGACTACTGGCAATAAATTTGCACTTATCCATGATAGACTCAAAAAAGCTAGCTAGCTAGCAAGTGTATGTTAGCAGTGAGTTAACAGGAACCGCAACGCAATGGAGACGTCCGAGTGCGACTCAAACCTTTTCTTGGCAGAAAAATCCAGTGAGAAAAAAACAATGCAAGATAAATTTTGTCTTGACTGGAATATTTAAAGACATGTGATTAACAAATTAGAGGCCAACTTAGTTTTTAAAGTGAATCATTTTAAGGCCTTAATCTTTTAGACACGACTTTTTAAGGAGGCATAGACACCCTGATATATCTGAATAGGCTGTAGAGTTGGTGAGAAGAACATAAACCTCTAGTTTAAACAAAACTATTTATTCAGTTAGAAAAACAAACGTTGAAACACTGAAATATTTTGGTCACATCAGCACTTTTCTTTTTACCTTCTCCATTTTCTTGGCTTCAATGTGCCGCATCACTTGGTCCCTCCAGTCAGTTGGCACCCTCCCTGGTCCCATCCCTCCCGACACCTGACCCGGCCCGTCGAGAAGCGAGTGCTCAGACTTCACCCTGGTGTTGGGCCTCTTGCTGGGGCTGCTTTGCTGGTAGCTGAAATCACTAACGGACATGGTCCTTTCTGGAAGCTCGTGGGGCTGGGGCCTGGCGGCGACGGGCCTGGAAGTGATGGGTGTGTCGATGCTGTAAGTGCGAGCGGAGAAGGGCCTCTGCATGGCCTGGCTCATTGCCAGTGGCCCCCTGGCGAGGGTGTGGATGTCCCTGTAGGTCATGTACTCCCCCTCGGGAGCTTGGACGCGCCTTGGGTCGCCAATGGAGACTGAGGAGGCGGAGCTGCCTTGCCGCTGCAGAGTGCTGCTTCGAGGCGGCCCACTGGCAGAATGAAGCCTCTCCTTGGTCCAGTCTCCCATGGGGGCCATAGGGACGCCCCTCTGCTGGGGCTGTAGAGTATACGGAGGTGCCTGGTTACGGTTTGAGTAGTTGGTGTTGGCGAGGGAGTGTGGATGAGGCGGGAGGTAGCCTTGGTGGTCCCGTTGAGCCCAGAGGCCGTCTTTAGGCACGGCGCTGCTCGCGTACTGGATGTTATACTGAGGGGGAGGGACTCCCATGCTCATGCTGGACGAACCCGGATATCTGCTGGTGCTGACCGGAGGGTTAGAGGACGACAGCAGGTCTGAGGAAGACGATAAAGAGCCGGGGTAGACCTGCAGATTCTGGTCGTTGAGTAACTGACTGGCCGATTTGCTCCGGACGATGTTCTGACCCTGAGCTCCCGGCCCTGGGACTATTCTACCCGCCGCTGCTGCGGCAGCCTCGTCGTCCCCATCGAACGAGTACAGCTTCATCCCGCCCGCTTCTATGTTGCTGACGCTGTGGGATTTTGTCACTTGCGGCGGCAGCGGGCATCTTTTTTCCGGAGACAGCTCCTCAGTGCTGCGAGACAACGACATGTCGCTGCTGGCGGCCACACCCGTCGAGGCGGACATCTCCGCTCTCGTCCCTTGGCTTCTGTTCACCAGGCTGTTGATGCAGTCGCTCCCCTGCTGGTTCCCGTTCTGGAAGTCGTTGCAGTCATTGACCGAGCCGTTCTTTGCTTTGTCCAGCTCGCTGAACTGCGGGGCGTGGTACGGCGGCAGCTTGGTCACGTTCATATTGATCTGGTCCCACTTGGTGTAGGCGTCCCCCATTCCGTTGGTGATCCCCTTCTCAATGAAGGCTTCCATCGACAGGTCGTACTCTGGTGGGGTCTGCTGGGTTTTTAACAGGGTCTGGATTGACGGTTCTGAGCCATTGCCATTGTGGAGGAGAGGGGTGGTGTCTTTTGGCTGGTTCATATTCTCGTCGTCTTGTCTAGTAATATTTATCGCCAAGAGAGAAACACAGAATCAGACTGTGTGGAAACGGCAGGATGATGGCTAAGCTCAGAAGAAGGGAGCTTACCTGCTTTTTGGAAGGAAAGGCATCTTGGACTCCCTCTCTGGCGTGCACAGAGAGTTGTCCTGACTGCTGTCGGTGGTTAAAGACACAGAGTCAGACATCCGCGATGGCGACGAGCAGTTGCTGTTGTTCTGGTTGCTGTTGGCTACGGTGTCGTCCAGCAAAGAATCAGCATCATCTATTGAACAGAGATATCACTTTTATAAAGGTACTTATGTCTGGAAGATATGTCTCCAATTTTTTTTA
>NW_015112846.1:0-19817 GCF_001443285.1 Poecilia latipinna
TTTATTTTTATTTTTATTATTCTAGTTTGACCCATTGATCAAATTTCAGGTAGATTATGGAGCTACTGCAGATGAGCTGGAGATCCATTTCAATGGCTGTGGTCCTGTAAACAGAGTTACCATCCTGTGTGACAGGTTCTCGGGCCATCCCAAAGGGTGAAAGAGCTTAGTTTTTATATCCACCATTCTTTACCCTTTATTATTGTATTAATGGAAACATTCAGGCCATGTGCAACAGTCTGCTTTTCCTTCTCGTCTTTTACAGCTTTGCTTACATCGAGTTCTCTGATCGAGATTCTGTGCAGAGTGCCATTGGTTTGCATGAGACTGTGTTCAGAGGACGGGTTCTTAAGGTAAATCTATAAACTCTGACGTCTGCTTTTAGAAAGATGCTCACCGGCTTTCCATCCGTTTCCCTCAGACTTCGGAGGGATTGTTGCTGGCTTGTACAAACCTAATGATAGCTTTGAGCCGTCTCGCAACTCCAGTGATGGAAGGTCAAATTTTTGTTTATCCTTGACTATATGGTGCCTGAATGCTTCAGAATATCAGTGTTTTCTCCTGGTAATATGTTTGATTTGATGGTCATTTTCACAAAGATTTAAGGGAAAGTTTTGAGCGTGCTTAGAAAGGATTTGGCTGCTGAACCATAGATGAAGGTAATCTTGAAATCTACTATAACCTTGACATCAAGTTCCTCTGGATTTCACTGCGACCCAATTAAATGTTTTTGTCTGGCCTGCAAATATTTTTAAATACTGCTAGATTGGGTTAAACTGTTAATTTTGGCCTTCCTTTACACTTCTGTTTTTTTAAAGCAGTGTTTATCCTGAGAATGAATTTGCAGTTTGCCTGAACCCAAGCATCGTTTACCATTTTCCTCTACGTCTTGGGTTAGTTAGCTTAAAGTAAAGCCTACATCACCATCTGAAATGCAGCATTAGGCGGTGCTCCTGGCATTTGAAATCGGAACTTATTGTTTTTGTTACCTTACGGGGTAAATGTACTCCGAACAATTGAAATCTTGGAATGTTTCCAAAATACTTGAATCCAGTGAACAAATTAAGACTTTTCTCTTTCTAGCTACATAAGCATTACATTTACAGTGCATTTCATTGGGCAGTGTGAAAAGCTATATTCAGTTAATGAATAATGCTGTGCAACATATTTTGAGGATGAACTGAACTTTTAACAGATTTATCACTTGACTCTCAGGTATTGCCTAAGAGAACCAACATGCCCGGTATCAGCACCACGGACAGGGGTGGACACAGAGGAGGTCACACCAGAGGCAGAGGCCGTGGCTACCGTCCCCCCAGGTACCAGAACAGTTCCCGAGGTAGATTCCGGTACCAGTCTTCAAGACCGCAGCACCAGTCCCCCCACCCTTACTATGGAGGACCATCAGCGGGAAAGAGACAGTGGGGTCACATGGACTACCATGAACAAACTACGAAACGTTACCCCTGCCTCCTTCTCATCACACCACCATCTGAGGATCTCGGGGCAGCGTCGAGTGGACAGCACTACCCTCAGCAGCGTTAGCACTAGCAGATGTTGGCTGGCTGGAAGGGATTTTTAAACTCTAAATGCTTTCCAGCATAATTTAAGTATTGTGATGCCTAGGATTGACCAGTGTGACTCCTAGGCAAGATCTGACAAAAGCTGACTGGGGTTGATGCGATATAGGTTTGTTGCTGTGAATGCATGTGACGTTCCTCAAGTTGCATCTGTTTTTAAAAAAACTGTGGTTTTGTTTTGTAATGTATAACCCCTCTGTGTGTAACTGACAAGCTCTTTGCTACATGAATAAATAAAAAATAATTGAACACTCAAGTGTAGTAAAAGACACACACTGGTATCCAACAGCATTTGAGTTTATTACCGATTCTTTTTTTTTTTTCCAAGAATAAAGGCAACATGTAAACAGAAGAGAGGGTCATATGTACAGTGGATGCTCAACAGAGAAGGTGAACAGGAAATGAAGTCAGCCTGTCTGTACCATCATTCCAGAAACGATGCCATTGAAGGCCCTGGATAATGAGGTAAATGTTAAAATGCATTTCAAAGCCTTCCCCCCCGTCCCCCACCCTGTGAAATATGTTTGTAAATGTATAACACTAACTTACTTTGACTGAATGGGGTCCCCAGGATTGTAGAATGGGTTGCACATTACATCAGTAAATGAGTTGTGCAGTTTTCTAAACATCTGGAAGAAATGTAATCACAGGAAAAAGATTAGACAAATGCAAACTGCATATCAGTTACCTATTTGACATATATATATATAAAAAAAGAAACCAAACCCTTTAATATGATTAATGCACTGGGAAAGATGACTGGTATAAGTTGCATACAGGTCTGAAATGCCATTCAACTAAGATGCTCAATAGAGTGACCTGATAGACATGGGCTAAAGGTGATGTGTAGGACTTTAGTGGAAATGAGGATCCAGAAGACCAGTTCTGTTAACACAATCGCTTCCTAGCTAAAAGTCAAAACTACTTAAAAACTAAATTTACTTACACTTCGTATTTCATTGTCCCGCAATGATGTATTGGAAGAGTCCACAACAATCACAAATTTCACCTTTGAGTTGGTCACATACCCATATCTGTTTCTTCCAGTTAAGGATACACATTTGTCGTTTCTACACAAAACCTAACCGATCATCTACGTTTTATTTGGCATAGTGCTTTACTAGTATTTGAGGTCTAAAAATGGAGGATACACTTTATAGTCTTCAGTTGGATAGAGCAGTCCCAGGTAGAGCTCCCTCTGGTCTGCTAAGGATTTGCCCACAGCTGAGACCTTCTCTTCCACCACATCCAGAGAGGTGTGAACTGTGTAGTGGAACTTCAGCTCATTTTGAGAGGGTACACTGCGTATATACAGCGGGTAGTTCTGGGGGGAAAACATCAAAAGACAAATATGAAACTGCTAAAAGCAGTATTTAGAAAGAAATCGCTCAAGTATCACATAATAGGAGTGGGAAGTAGTAACAGGATGCCATTATCGATGCTAGGCACTAGCTTTGTTGGATTGCTTAATTTTGGTGAAAGACAAAGCTGACAATCATATACAGGCGATTAATGACGCTACGAAAACCCTGTAAAATGTAAAAAAGTCCTACAGGCAAAGAAATTAAACAAGAATTGGTACCTCTTTAGCGATCACCGCTATGCACACCGCCATGTTTTTGTTCCTCCCCTGAGCTGACAGCTAATGTCACGTGACGAGTTGCATTCAAATGCTGAGGGGAAAAACGAGCTTCTAATGAAAACACATTTTAAAATATGTTTCCTGTTCAAAGAGTGTTGAATTCACGCTAGCTATAGGGTTTAATTTGATTATAAATTGATATTTGACAGTTTTTTAAAATGTTGATAAATTGTCAGTATTTTTATTTAAATAATTTAAAACAGCATTACATTAATCTGTCAACAAATGCAGCACAAAACAACTTTATTTAGTTGTATGTTAGCCAATCAATACAACTAAATAAAGTAGCTTAAAACTTAACCGCATTAAAATCCTAAGTTAACAATTAAGGACCTAAACTTTCGTTTCTTTCCTCGGGTACGTACTGCTCTGGCAGATGAACGCTAACGCAACAATCCTCTTCCGTGATGATCCTGGTGCTCATATGACTACAGCACAGCAATGCGTGTAGTGTGTGCTCCAACTTTAATTCTCATTAGCGTAACAATATGTTGTTCCTTGACAGAAAAGCTGTCAAATGGTTCATCTCCAAACATTATCATCATGCTCATGGATGACGTAAGTTATTTATCTGTGACTGATTAAACAAACCAGCTACGAATGCATCTTTCGACTTATCTTTATGCACTCTGTGTTGACTTCTTGTTTTTTCTCCTGTAAACATTTAGCTGACTTCCTCTGCTCTTTTTTTTTTTTTTAATAGATGGGCTGGGGGGATTTAGGGGTGCTTGGTCAGCCCTCCAAAGAGACCCCTAATCTTGATGCCATGGCAGCTCAGGGGATACTTTTAACAAACTTCTACACCGCAAACCCACTTTGTTCCCCATGTGAGTCGGCAGAAACAATGGTGATACAGTGTCTGAGTCATTTGTGCTTGTTTTTCCAGATTAACCGAATAGATATCATAGAAATAGAAATCATGAAAGTGAAAAATGTTTCTTTTTCAAGTGTAATGTCAGGTGAACAGAAATAGTACCATTGTGCTGCACATTTTTTTATTGCTTTGAAGTTAAATGCTTCTCATTCTTCATTTATAGAGCAACACATCATGGGGTTATCATGTGACAGACCTGAAAACCTGCCAAACCAGCTCAGTGTTTTTATTTGTTTTAATATGTGAGGAAGATTGTTTGCTTGTCTTTGTGAAATCCTCTTTCTGAAATAACATCTATAGTTCATTAGCAATGAACTATAGATGTGGTTCATTGCTAATGAACAGAAGGAATGGTCTGATGAAGACATAATTTAGTACATGCAGATTAACCACAGGCATGTAAATGGTTTGATTTTGCGAGAAGCTGCTGTTAAAGGGCGATGTCATTACCGACACCTGAATGAGTTGGACAGTGGAGGATGTATGAAGCTACGTGGACTAGGATACTAATTCATATTATGTGGGTCATACAGGTGACCCAGTGACCTTAGGCTTGGGGACGACAGGAATCAATACTCAGAATTTGAACAATGCCAGTGTTAACCTGAGCAGCACCTTTCATTCAGATCTTAGCTCAAGTCTTTTAATCTATTTTTGATCTTGAATGTTAAGAATCTTCATTGCAATGTTCACATTGGAGCAGGAACTAGTGAGAATCCCATTTACAGATTTATTTGTTGACAATAAGAACATTCAAATTAAGGGCTACAAATGTTAATATTAATTTTGTCTACAGCGCGAGCTGCGCTCCTCACTGGGAGGCTGCCGGTGAGGAATGGATTCTACACCACTAATGCTCATGCCAGGAATGGTAAGCTTTCACAATATTTCTTGCTGCATACAAGTTCCTCTTTCGCTATATTGTGTAAGTACCAGCTGTGTGTTCACCTGGTGACCAATTTCTTCTGTCTTTCCCTTTTCTCTCACACTTAAACCTTTCAAAACATCAAACGACATGTAATGTCAGACAAAGACAATCTGAGTTACGTCTCAAACATTTAAGTGTGACAAAATAGCAGAAATGAAACAAATGTGAAGTGTAGACACTTTTCAAACCACTGTGTTTTAGTCACATGTGTTTGCGTGTGATTAAAAGCTTTTATGTATTTTTTCTATTTCTGTAGCTTACACGCCACAGGAGATTGTGGGAGGAATCTCCAAGGATGAGATTTTGTTGCCTGAAATGCTAAAGAAAAACGGTTATATCAGCAAGATTGTTGGCAAGTGGTGAGTTTTGAAGTATTTCCTACATTTTCTACTTTCTTTAAACATTGTAATAACCGTATTATTTGCAATGGATGCGTTGGTCCTCCCTCACTTGTTGTTTTTACTTTTCTTTCTTTCTTTCTTTTTTTTTGCAACATATTGACTGAGTTTTGTCTGAAAATGAACCAAGCTAAATTCTAAACTCTTTTGGTTCTTCAACTGTAATCATTTCACTTTTGGATGAAACAAAAGAGAGAATGCACATTAAAATCCTGATTTTGGCTGAGACTGATCAACTATGACAAAATGCAGAAAAAAATATAACAAACATGTAGACATGGTCACCAACCTATCCAAAGATGATTGCCTAATCTTTGATTATGCAACTAATTATCTTGAAGTTATGCAAATTGCAGAAGCCTTACATGTTCTGTTTTGAATAAAAAGCTGAAAACACAAACAACGTCTTGAGACATTGTACATGATTAGGCCTGTAATGATAACGCATATTACTGGTCGATATAAATTGTTCCAGCAGTTATTGCGACAAACGATAATATTGTTGTTTTCAGACCATTTTTAAGTAATATAATGGTAATGGCAACATAGTAATGCAATAACACATTCTTAAACATCAGTAAACTTTAAATTCTAATGGATATTTAACACTGGAATTGGAAGACATTTTAAATATCCAAAATAAATAAATAAAACAACAAATCAAGTGAATTTTGAAGTCTTCATAAACAAAATTGTCCTTCAAAAAAAAGGGGCTAACTGGAGACTTTTATCATGCAGTTTTTAGAAAGAGAGGGAAAAAAGAGATAAAAGAAAAATCATGCCAATGGATATTATTGAGTTTGCTTTAATTTATCATGCGATTAATTGACGAAAATGACTAATGCCTAATTATTAGGCATTAGTCATTTTCGTAATGACTAATGCCTAATTATTAGGCATTAGTCATTTTTGTCTTACAGTATCTGACTGTCTCTTCTGTCCTTCTGTGTTCATGCAGGCATCTGGGCCACAGGCCGCAGTACCTACCTCTGGAGCATGGTTTTGACGAATGGTTCGGTTCCCCAAACTGCCACTTCGGCCCTTACAACAGCAGCGTCCGACCCAACATCCCCGTCTACAACAACTCTGAGATGATTGGAAGGTAGCGTCGCACACACAGGCACAGACGCGGAGACTAAAATTCAATAAAAGCGTGTTTTCCCCACCTGACTCAGTTGTATATTTTGTTTGTCTGCTCCTCTGGATGAGCTCAGTGACTCCCTCCTCCCCGTCTACACTTCCTCCTCTGTACCAGCTGGGCCTGTGTATTCCATTTTCCGCCCATTTGTTTTCCCCAAAACAGCCATATGTGTATTCAGGGTCATTGGAGCCGGCAGCCGGGCGTGTTTTTCGCTTAGCCGTGGGTTTAATCAGCGCTGCATACCTGGGCCCTGGACAGAAATGTGCACACGCTCACACACGTGTGCGTTCGCAGAGACACACACGCCCTCGAGAGACGGCAGGTTGCGCCGCCTCTGCGCGAGGACACCTGGAGGAAGTGAAGCATAAGAGAGAGATTTCTGTCACTGCCTCCACGCTTCAGTAGCGCCTCATAACAGTTCCCGCTGCTCTGCTTTGCTGAGACTTCGCACATATGTCTTCTCCCCCCACCCCAAAAAAAAAAAAAAAAAATTCCTCTAAACATCATCAACAAGTCGAAAATTAACTTTCGTTGTCTTAATGATATTATCCGCACTAGTTTAAGTCACTTTAGAAGGAAATTAAAAGTCCCATCTGGTCCTCTGCTCAATTGAGAGAAAAGAAATCAGGTTGTAAAACTGAATAAGCAGAAGAGGTCAGGCTTTGTTTAGTTGGGATGACGGCTGTCATTTGTTTTCACAGATACTTTGAGGACTTTAAGATTGATCTACGGACCGGAGAGTCGAACCTCACTCGGATGTATTTGATGGTGAGTGAGCGCTTTACTGACGTCTCGTTTCCAAAATTTCTGGCTCAGATCATCCAAGTTTTTTTTTTTTTTTTCCCGAGAAAGAAAAAATTGCAGGTTTTCTTCCGTTCAAAGAAAAGAAAGCAGCATGACGGAGGACTGTTTCTGACCGAAACATGAAAGCACAGAAACAAATTGCCTGTAACAAATTAGAAAATGCAGTTTTATTGTTGTGCTGCTTTCTCCAGTGGAGGTGGATTATTGACTTTTTCACACTCTTGCAATGAATCTACATCAGTCTCTCTCTATTATGTTCCTATAACAGGATCAAAAGCAGCATGCTGAGGCACACTGCATGCTTGAGAGGTGTAATTCATCTCCACATTAGGAGCATGTCTGTGGAAGCGAGAGTGGTGTCAGATGCACAGTGTGTTTGGACATGAAAAGCACGTTCTGAAATTTGAACTCTTGTTTTTGAATTCTTCTGCAGCATACTGCAACAGAATCTGTTTGAATGCACGATAAATTTGATGCATGGTATTCTGCAATCTTTAAGTGTCTTAATAGACGTAGAATGTTTTTTTTTTAAAAAAAACATGTTTTCTGTTGTTTTCAATTATTATAACTCTTTTATAAGATGAGCTTCATGTTGCACAGTTTCGTCTTCTCATCTCCAAAAGATCTAAAATCGGTTTGTTTTGGTTATGTTTCACAAAAATCTCCAGCCTATGTTTATTAATAAAAATGTAAATGAAAGTTAGTTTTAAAAGTTAAACAGCTAACCAGTTTTATGTATAAAAATAAATCCATGTAAATATGACATAAACATAATTCTGTTGGGTCTGTGATTTACTCCAACTTGTACACCTACACAATCTTTTTTTTTATTGTTGATGTTATAAAACATCAACAATAGATTTACAAATAATGACTAATTTGGCTTATTTGAAACAAAAATAATCCAAACGTTGACCTTGAGAAACATTTCACTGCGTGACTGCCTCAAAGTACTATTCACAACTATCCACTTTGTAAATCTGAAAAGGTGCATGCATCGACAACATCAACGCTAAGTATATGAATTGCACGTTTTACTAACAGTAAATCTCCCACCTCTGCAGGAGGGCCTGGACTTCATACGGCGTCAGACTGAAGCCAAGCAGCCCTTCTTCCTCTACTGGGCCGCTGATGCCACTCACTCCCCGGTCTACGCCTCCAAAAGCTTCCTGGGGAAGAGTCAGCGAGGCCGGTAGGCAGAGCTGCACAAGATGAAGAACCACAGTTACCTTTGTAATACTACTGTACAATATTACAAGTGTTATGCATTCTCATTCTGCATGCTAATTGTATATCTGTCTGAATAAGTGGTCTGTGACTGGGTTAGCGTGGTGCACATGACGGTAGATTAAAAATAAAAAAGTGGGTTAATGTAACCCATGCCATCTTTGCGATGTTGAGGAATGGTATTGTAATTACATGGTTTTCTGATAGTGCGGTTACTGAGAGGTTAAGCACGACCTCGCCGACTTTTCAACAGATGCTCAAACACACTCGAGCTTCGTTTCCTAGAGCAAGTGAATGCATGTGGTGAGGAGGACTGTGTTTCCCTGTGCGCTGCAGCTACGGAGACGCCGTCATGGAGCTGGACTACAGCGTCGGTCAGATCTTGTCGCTGCTGCAGAATCTGGGCATCGAGAAGAACACGTTTGTCTTCTTCACTTCAGACAACGGAGCAGCTCTAATGTCGGGCCCACAAGAAAGTATGTCTACATTTCTTTACTTGGAAGTAGATTTAAATCGTTTCCTTCTTATTTGTGTCATCATGAGATTCATGCAGCTTCACGCCTCTGGTTCCTCAGGTGGCAGCAACGGGCCGTTCCTCTGTGGGAAGGAAACAACGTTTGAAGGGGGCATGAGGGAGCCCGCCATCGCCTGGTGGCCTGGGCACATCAAGGGAGGCGCGGTAAGCCCACCTCCAACTTTCTGCCAAATCAAAGCCCGCTATCCTGCAGCCGTGAGCGTAAGGGAAGAGCTGGAAACAACGTGCGAATGCTTTTTGCTCCCCAATCTCCTGGCCACGAAAGCGGAATTGTTCTCCGTGAAGCTGCAGGCAGGCATATTATAAACCAGGTTGTGAGAGAATAACTAATTATTTCACTAATCTTCTTTAAATAACTGATATTTTTTGGAGTGTTGTGATTTATTCTGTGTCATTTAGGGCTTTACATGTGTACACTCTGATCCACTGGCACAATTAATTTCGAGTGGGTACTACAGTACTTTTATCAGAACTGTGATTTCGGCTGCAAAGCGTGCGGGCCCTTCTTTGAACCGTTCCCTCAAATATTTTTAGCTGAAATAAATGCCCCCACTCTCTCTTTCTCTCTCTTCTTTTTTTTTTTTCCTTTTCCTATTACCCAACACAGCCCCCTCGCCCACCCCACCCCACCCGCACCGTGATCCCCTAAGCCTGTGCGTTCTGCAAATGACTTTTAATTGTATTAGGGGCAGCTGTGACACGGGGCTGTGACGCAGAGGGATTTTGTGGAGGAGCGAGCGGAGGCTGCAGTCTGCAGTAAGCCTTGCCCCTGGCTCATCTCACAGGGTTGTGCTGGGCCCTGATAGCGCAGCGGAGTAGTGAGGGAGAGGGGGATTGGGAGCGTCTTAAGCGGCTAATCTGTTTGTGTGTTTGCTGAGGTTGGATTGAGCCGTAATGAGGACTTCAGTATCTGAATATGCCAGGCGTTCAGGATAAAGGAACGGGGAGATGGGAGGGGGCTGCAGGAAAGGAAGCAAGGGAAGAAGTAAAATAGGTAGCTGGCGAAGAAACGAGAAAGAGCCTTGGTGAAGATGCCGCGTATTGAATGCCATTGCGTTTGCAGTACCTTTGTTGACCCTGTGACGTTGTGTTGTTGATAAAATGCAACAGAGAACGACTTTGTAGACGGACTTACTAAATGGATAACTTTATAAATCCTTCTATTTGTGCAGAACAATGCAGACAGATATTTGTGTGTGCATCTATATCCAGTTGCATTTGGGTTTGAAAGAGTTATGTTGAAGCTCTGCTGGGCTGTGATGACAAAGCTGCTTTTGTTGGAGCTACTGTGCTCCACAGATCTGGATTCATCGCTGTTGCATTGTTGCTTCGGAGGGAGGACAAGCGAGACACAAGGTTGGCCTCTTGCGCGTTCTGTAGTCTTTTGAAATCTCTGCTGATCTGTGCTTTGTGAAAGCCCCGAAAGCTGTTGGAGATAAACGCTGGAGGCACGTAAGAAAGCCTTTGTGAAAAGGGGATTTTCTACAGGTCCCTTGTAATCAGGGCACACTGATTCATCTCCCCTGTCAGAAGAGGAAAGTTAAGAGAGGTAAAACTTATCAATTAGTGTGCAGGAAGTTTTCTAGGGGGTGTGTTGGAATGAGCGAGCAGGTGGGGTTGATCTCGAAGCAGATGCAGATTCAGCATTCTCCTTGTCCCTGAGGAGGAGGAGGAGGAGGAGGATGATAAGTGGCGGTGGCTGTATGAACAGGGATGGGGAAGTGGGTGGGCTGTCAGGCCCCGCAACATCACGAAGCTCCCCAATCCCTTTTGTTGGCTTATCAGTGGCAGACACGCATTCATACGATGGTGGAGATGGGGATGAAGGCGCTGCGTCCTCCGACAGGCAACGTTACTGCAAAGAAATAAAGGACAAAATGAAAATACGAGAGTTTAGGAAGTGACGATTCAAACAAAGCCAACAGGGGAGGAAGGGGAGGCGAAGAAAAGAGTTCAGGACAGACCGAGACGGGTCATCCGTCTCGCCACTCACAGTTTGAAACTTTGAGTTTCTGTTACGCAAGTTATTCGCAACCAAATATCAGTGCTGCTTCTCCCCCCTTTACGCCCCGTTTCCTTTAATGGCAGATGTTTCTGCAAGGATCTGAAAAAAGGGGGAAAAAATGAAGTGAAGAATTCAATCTGTTGGTGTTTGTGCCTTTCAGAGAGAGTGTCTGGATGTGCAGATAGATCATGGAACTCGCTGCAGAACCTTTTCTGTGGCTACTTCTGTGGATACAGAAGAAAAGAGGAATTAATTTCAGTGCTTAGGAAGGAGCAGGCGCGTGCGCTCGGCCGCGTGTGCGTCCGCATGTGTGCCGGCCGCCGATAGGAGCGCAACGGCACATGGCGCTGCAGCTGCACGGGCCTGATAGCACTATCTGATTGTGAGCGTGCCGTCTCCCTCTAAGGCTCGCTCAGGAGAGAATGGAACGGAAGATCAAGGATGACAGCGAAAAAATGGCATTTTATCTGAAAATAGTTCAAAGTTTATAAATAAAATAAAGCTTTTCACAGCGACTGGGAGAGGGAGATAAAACGCCAGCTCGCTCCAGCTTCGGCAGCCTGCTCGCCCGGGCCGTGTCCTATCCCATGCTTCCTCTCCTCTCTTCCTTCTTTTTTTTTCCCCCCCTCTTTTTTTTCCCTCCTTCTCCAAAAAACTCATTTATGGAAGGAAATGCACTTTGGAGTTTTGATAGTAAACCAGCATGTAGAGATTAGAGAGGAAACTGAAGAAATGCAACGCTTCTTCTTCACGAGGGCGTCCTATCATGCCTTTGTGGTAATAAAATGTTACCACAAATTCTTTTTGATTCCAGAGAGCCGAGTCGACAAGTGACAAATTATAAAGTTCATCTGGGAAATGAACAGGATGACGCTGTAATGTGCACGTCAGTGTCTGTGTACAGATTATTATAATGAGAGATGTGCGTTGAAGAGTGAGGCGGCTGTGATTTATTTTCTTTTCTATTCTTCCGTCGGATATCGGTTCCACATTGAAATCTAGTGACTAAAAAATGTGTTCTCCAGTTTGTTAAACACATTAAAAAACTCTTACTGTTTCTGTTTTTTTTATGTTTGTTGCACATTTTTATAGTTAAATAAAGATTAGACAAAGATGAGAGACTTCAGCGATGATTTTGTTCTGATTTCTGTTGGATTCAAAACCGCTGCCTCTGTCAAAAGGACAAGTAGGGCCAAATGTTTTTCTCGTATTTGTTACGATTCTTAGAAAGACAACCTGAAACATCAGGTCAGACCTCGTTTTGTCGATTCGTGCTCAGATTTCTTTTTCCTCCGTCCCGGTGCAGGTGAGTCTGCAGCCCGCCAACGTCATGGATCTCTTCACCACCAGCCTGGCGCTGGCCGGGATCAGCCCCCCAGATGACCGAACGCTGGACGGGCTGGACCTGACGCCAGTGCTGTTGAACGGCTCCCACCAACTCGACAACAGGTGAATAAAAACAGTCGGACTCTTCCAGACTCTCCCTCTGTCTGACTTTGTCTTTGCTCATGACCATCAGAAAGGTGATGGTTTGCTGGTGATCCTCTGTGCTGCACGGGGAGGAAGACTTTCTATGACTTTGAATTGTGTTTTTGCATATCTAAAAGAAAGAATATAACCATTTGGGTCATAAACTTAAAGATGCACGAAAAAAGTGGAAATAGTACATAATAAACATGCAAAAGAGAAATATTTGTCTTTCTGTCTAGTTTGTTAGCGTGTATAAGAAGGTGTAAATCGAACCTTACGTTTCTCCTTTTCTTTCCCAACAGACCCATTTTCTTTTACCGTGGCAACGAGATGATGGCTGTGAGGCTCGGACAGTACAAAGCGCACTACTGGACCTGGAGCAACTCGCTGGAGGAGCTCAAAGAGGTGAGGCTCCCTTTCAACGCACTGTCCCTTCTCTGTCTCCGTACTTCTTAAATTGCTCTGTCACATTGCTTCTCGTCGTCGCTCCTAATCTTCCTGAAACACACCAACACTTTCCTTGTTGCTCATGTTATCTCAACAATGGCTCATCAATTGACTGCTGCGTACATCAGAGAGGAATGAATATTAATGAGGAACCCCCACATGTGCCAACTGGCATCGTTCATCAACCAGTTGACTTGTTTGTTTAATCTCAGGTGGAAATGCCCCCCCGTTGTCCGCCACCCCTCCCTCCCCCCAACCATTTACATACCACCATCCCCTGCTTGTTCTTCCGCCATCGCAGTCACGCCGACTCAGTGTGGATCAAACATGTCAGGAGAAGCAGGAAATCTACCACCTGAGAAGCAGGAGAATATGATGCCTTTTTGTCTCCCTTTCTCTCCGCTCTGTCCGTTACAAAACAAAAAAGAAAATAAAAAAAAAAACATGTCCTCCTGTCCTCTCCCTCCTTGGCTATGCTTTTCCTGCGATCCAGTTTGTTTTATGCCCCATCGGTCGCTTAAATTGCTCTCTCCTTCAGGGCCGCTGAATCAATAGCGGCCCCCTTTATCAACTCATGTGAACTGAAGTGGAACTTCACAAATAATGGCGTCTGATTGCCTGCGAGTTGCCTATCGATTGCTGCCGCGTATGAATGTGGGAGGCAGGGGGGGTGGGAGGCGGGGTGGGGGGGGTGCAAAAAGGCAGCGAAGAAAACATGCACAAAGACGCTGTGGCTCCTCATACAGAGGTGAACGTCTGTTTGTGCGTCAGTGAGCAAGTTTTGAATTTCTGCGAGGGGAAAGTTAAATGTCCACTTTGCTTTGTTGCTATAATGGATGGCTCCTTAAACTGTGTGTGTGTATCGACTAAAAATGATATCCCATACGCATCCATCCATACGCGCAGACGAGCTCCACATAAAAAGCCTACTGAGAATCTTATTCCTATGAGGCGACAGAGCTAACGATGATTTTTATTTATTTTTCATGTAGTCATCTACGTTCACCTTGTTTTAGGAGATGTGGATCATGACTGAATGAAACCTTGGATATAAGCAGCAGGAAGTTTATTTGTGAGGAACTCAATCATTTACTCTGCTCCGTTAAAAGAGTCAACTGAAGTGGTTTGAGTGTCATCGGGTTCCCCTGTTTCTCCACATTATTAGATTTTCCTGTGACGTTACTTGATTGTGCTGTAAAACGACCCTACATGCCTGGAAAATACGTGATCCCGCCTCTTTAAAAATCACTTCAGTTGATGATTCAAGTGCATTAATAAACGCCCAAAATTAACGTCACTCATGCCCGTAAGTGGATGAAAAAACTTTTTTTATTAATGAGAAACAATTTTGTTTCTTAAAAATTACCACAGGCCAATCGCTGTGGTACGGTACCCGTTGAAGGAATGCTTAATCCGCAATATTCGTAAGATTTTTTTTTTTTTCCCAAAATAGATGCTCAAAGTGTTGCTTTTTCTCTTAAAAGAAAAATAAAAATCCACCCCCCTTCCACTCCTTGGTGGTTTCTGCATCTTATCTTGTCACGAATGCTGTGCTTCAGTTTGAAAGTAGCCTCGCTGTATCTGTGCTGCTAATGTCATGGGAGATATGGAGCTCTTGCTGTAATATCTTTGGCACAAGAGACAGACAGATACACAGAGCAGGCTTTTCATGCTGCTCCTCTGGGATGAGATTCTGTTTTTTGTTTTTTTGTTTGTTTTTTTTTTTTTTTTTTACTCTGCATTTCTGAGCAGCTGGCTTCAAAAGGCAGGACAAGTCTGAATGAGTAGAAGCTCACATGTGCGTGCATGTGTGTAGGTGGGGTATCGGTCTTCACTTTTGCTTCTTCTCTCCGTTCTGTATGTATTTTGAGGTGCTCCGATGAGTGATCCCAGAGGGGGGCAGCCACAGCACCTTACAGATGAATGCTTTTTCAATATTAGCAGTGCTCATCAGAAAGTGTGTGTTTGTTTGTGTTCGTGCATCCAGGCAGGGGGGCAGCTCTCCGAGGGGGGCTTGGGTCGGGGGGAGAGGGGGGTTCTGCAGTGTGACTCAATCAGGCTGCGATTTCTGCCTGCCTCCTGAGAACGGCGTCAGGGAGCAGGAGCACGGAGATGAAGGGGAGGCAGGAAAAAAAGTCTTCTGTTTCAGAGACTCCAAAACCCCCTTTGTGATGCACCAGCAGAGTCGCTCCATGAATAACACAACAGATTGGAGGACAATATTGCATATAGACAGTGTAACAATGAGTAATCAGCTCAGGGTAGCAGGTGGCTGGAAGCAAAACTCGCTGGTGTTTGCAGCGGAGCGCTTTGCAGTTTGCTGCAGATTTTCAGAGAAAAGTAATTGTCTGTTGAAAGTATCGAAAACGATCAAATGCAGAACATCGAGTAGACGTTAGCTTAAAGTTTGAATTCTTTTTTCGAAGGTTTGAATTTTGGAGGGAAAAATAAAAAAACACAAACCTCCTTTTTCTGCCTCCTGAGAGACTGACCTTGGATTTTATGTTTGCTCTTTTGAGACAGGCTGACCTTTATTTGAAATTTATGAGCGTTTTGCAGCCAAAATGGGCAGATCTGCCATTTCCTGTCAAATATTTTATACTAGAGCAGAACCAAGGATTCCCTTGGATATCTGGAGGATTTATAATTCGTGTATATAGACCACAAGCTGGCAGCAAGACATTCTTTTCCATTTTTGCGCTTATTTTTACCAATTATGAATGTGACTTTCAAAATGCAGTATCCTAGTCAATGTAATAAATTCGTCTGCATTAGGGGTGCACCGATTTCAGTTTTCCTCCTGATCGGTGATCGTTTGAAAAGCCTAACCTGCCCATTCTGATTTTGACTGATACCAATTTTTTTCATCTGAAATCTTGCTCAATATAGCAAGAAAGTTGTAGAGTTGGCAATGGGATAACGGGATGACTATTGTTAACTGTAAACATGCAGACATAACTTGGTGGGCCGGTCTGTCAGTCAAACCTTTCTCATCGAACAGCTAAAGAGGACAGTAGTTGATTCTTAGACCTTTGCCAAGCTAGATAAGATCGGTGGTTAAGATCGGCTTCATGTGTAAACATCGGCCGATCGCCAATCTCCCAAAATGAAGGAAATCGGCACCGATAAATCGGTGCACCCCTACTCTGTGTGTGTGTGTGTGTGTATGCATTGTATTTTGTTCTATACAATCAAACCAAAGTCTTACTTGTGTCAGAACAAGTTAGATGTCATATTTATTTATTTTTTAATCCAAAAGTGCAAACTCTACATCATGCGAGCACAATGTGCCTGTAAGACCTAATGTAAATGACACGGCCTATCATCATCTTGTTATCCTCTCAAAGCCTTTTGATTACAAATCGCATTCACTCATTTCCATGTGTGTTCATCGGTCCTAAAGGCTGAGCAGTGATTTCTCTCAATCATAGACTGACGCATACGAGAATCAATTGATTGAGAGCAAAGGGGCTCTCAGTGCCTTGTCCTCAGAAAGGGATGAACCAGATGATTACCTCGCTGTGGATCTGTTTTTAATCAAAACTAAAAAAAAAAAAAAAAAGTAAAACTCCCATCTTTTTGGTGTTTAAGCATGTGTTCCTTGATGTGCTCTGCTTTGAGTTTAGCAGATAAAATCTAGGGACATTTGATGCATGAATAGGCGTGATGTGGTAATTTTGGGGATTTTCTTTGGCATTTTCCTCATTCCCCTGTTTCCTTTTGTGGTCATATTATCCCCACACCTCTCTCTGAGCTCTGACATCTGGTTAAAATGCAAGGAGCCAGCAAGGTCCATCCAACTTACTGGATATAGCGATGGAGTACAGATTGTGAATTTATCATACTTTAAATATTTAAATATCCAATCGTTAAATCAAAGCAGTTCTCTTGCACAAGTAAAGAAAAATATTGAGAAAACAAGTGATAATTTTTGCAACTCTCCAGCCAATGATTTAACTGTAGGTCTAATTTTGTATCTTAAAAGTTCTTTTGAAGATGCATAATTGTATTTTTTTTTATGAAAGTTTATTTGGGCATTTCTTCATTGTTTCTCATTTTAATTCCAGGTTGTGAACATTTTCTGATTTTTTTTAAAATCCTAATTGTAATTTATTTATGCATTAAACTCTCCTAAAGTCAAGTATAATGTTTTTGCACAATGATGCCAGGAACCTGTCACGAAGACACAGTTTCTTCATCTTGTCTTTCTAGCTAAATCTATTAAAAATACAAATAAAACATTTTTCTTACGTCTGACACTTTCTTTGTTTCCTATATGATGACTACTGAACATTAAGTGGGAAAAACGTGAAAGGAAAATTCTAAAGATAAACTTTAAATGATTCCCTCAGAAAGACCGAAGAACTATTCATTTAAGTCCATCTTAAAAGATCACAATAAAGTTTTACTCCTTCAGTGAAAAATATAAAGACACTTCTTGCTTTTCTTTGCAGGGTATAAACTTCTGTCCAGGCCAAGAGGTTCCAGGTGTGACGACTCATGACCAGGAGGAACACACACTTCAACCACTTATTTTCCATCTGGGGCGGGATCCTGGGGAGAAGTACCCACTCAGGTCAGTTGTCTCAAAGGATAAAATGTAAACCTGTCACCTGTCAGAGGATCAGGGCGTCGTTTAAGCTCGGAACTGAAGAGCTCGGCGAAAGAGAGCAAATACAGATTAAAGGGGTGGGGAGTTTAAATGTTGTTTGGCTGCTGTGCAGAATGTGCGTGTGATCAATGGCGATTCAGTGGCATGAAAAAGAAGGCGGCGGATTGATCCACTCAGCCGGAGCGCGCGTGATTACACCCTCCTCTTTGTGATTGCAAACAGCTCCTTAAAGATTGCTATCTGGCCATCAGCCCTCCTCCGGCGGGCTCCTTGCAGGTTAAAATTGCAAGATAAATTGTTCAGGTCTAAATTGAGAGCAAGTGCTGTTTAATGTGTTTTGTGTGTCTCAGCCTGAGCCACGAGGAGAGTTGAGGCTCGCCGATGCCAGAGGACACACAAACCGCCGAGGATGACTGAGACTATTACTAAATAAGGATGCAAAGATAAACGAAGCGTCGTCTCTTGCTGTTTATTTTCAATGCAGGCTATTAGCGGGATCTTTTAAGGGAGAAAAAGGCTCAGCCTGATACCATGACTAATACATTAAGATAATCTCAGAGCGCTTTGATGGGGGAGTATTCTTTTTTTATGCTTTCTGGCACCCTCCTGGCATAAAAACCTCCTACACTGACCTTTCTTTTCTGCCTTCTGATGCTCTCTGCTTTTCACATTCTGACTGCGGCCTCGTCTCTCCCCATCTTTGCTTCCGGCTCGAGCTCCTTTTCGTTCTGCAGTGAGATTGGATGATAAAACATTAATGTTGTTTTTCATTTGTCCATCCTTTAGCCTCGCTATTCACTTGGAAGAATTAAAAAAAAAAAAAAAAAAGGCAAGAGCCAATCAGTATGCAGCGCTGGCAGGGATGTGCACACTTTGCTTTTTTTTTTTTTTTTTACTTCTGCAACAAGAGGTCTTGAGTTTACCTCCAAGGTTACAGTTTAAATTCAACCACCTCTTTAATCTCACATACTTTTAATGCCACTTTCTTGAACTTCTGTGTTGTTCCGTTGGGTTGTAGAATTAATATTTTGTTTCTTTTTCATTTTCAGTCTGAATTATCACAAAATTACATCAGAATCCACAAAAGGCAGTTTTCAAATGACTGTGCCACTTTGCGCTTCTTTGACTTTGGAGATTAAAAAAAGTTTGGAGCAAGAAATCAATCTAGAATAGTGTTTCTTTGTTCATTATCATTAAAAATCTGATCCTTCCATGTTGGTTTCCATTACAAAGTTTTACTAAAACGGTTTGGATTGGAAAAACACAACGGTCACAACAGTATTGGTTGCTATGGCCTTTTACTGTCTTTTTATAGAAATCTTCTGACATTTCCTCAATATTTTGTTTTTGAGAGATTCAGCTTATGCACAGTTAAAATCAGATATTTACATATGCGGTATAAAAACGCATATTTTGTCACTTTCTGACATTCCATCCCTCCAAACATTTCATATTTAAAAAAAAAAATGTTTAAGTCATTTAAAATGAGTAAGAATATCTATTTTTGCTCTTTTGGCTCAACTGAGATGTGAGCCAATTCTGGGTGGATGACGTATTATCGTTTTGTTTAAAACATTGTCCTTAAAAAAATTTGGGTTTCTATCCGCAAAGTTTTCACAAAAGCTTCCTGGGATTTTGTCTCGTTCGGGTTAATCAAGTTACATTTGCTCTATGTTTAGGATCATTGTTTATTTTGAATATTAATTTGTGCACAAGCTGTAGCTTTCTGGCTGATATCTTCAGATGTTGCTTCCATACCTCCTAATTGTACACTTTCTTGTCGATGTCATCTATTTAGTGAAGTACACCAGTCCCTCCTGCAGCAGAGCTCCCACACAGCACGAAGCTGCCACCATGCTTCACTGTTGGGACGTTGACTGTTCTTGACCTTGACGTCTCACAAGGAAGCAGCGTGTATGACGTGTTGTCTTGAAATACATATTCGTGCTTCCAATGAGCTCAGATGTTGCAAAGAAGCTTAGAAATATCTGTCCTTGTTAACTGGACTCTTTCAAATTGTCGTAAAGATGCAGTAATCCTGCTGTTGGGAATGAAAACTTTAATGACAAGACCAAAAAAAAAAAAAAAAAAAAAAAAAACCTTAAATTTTTTGGGTTTAAATGGGAAAAAACACCCCCTCAACCCCGTACCACA
>NW_015112846.1:22950-90912 GCF_001443285.1 Poecilia latipinna
TTGTGAAAAAAGGAAAAAAACCTTCGTGTGGGAAAAAAAAATTTAAAAAAAAAACCAAAAAAAAAAAAAAAAAAAAAAAAAAATCCTTAAATATTCTGGAGTTTAGCTGAAAGAAAAAGTTCTGTCTTTTGCACTTTTCATGCGTTTCATTCATAAAAATACAACCAGAAATTGGGGGAAAAAAATATCAATTGGTGTGTTTCTAAACACACCGATGAATAAATAAATGTGATTTTGATTACGACCAAAACAATCCCGAGAGTCCCAGTTTTCCCCGTGTTAGATCGTCTCCCTCTCCGTGGGGACCTTCCTGCTTAAGCGTGGGTGGGTGTGTGCTGTCCGTGTGCTCTTCGGTCCCCCAGCTGGACTGGCTGCCTGGCCATCATTAATCTCTGTCACCACCTAAAGAGCCACTTAAGATGATGTAGGACCTGTCTGCACACATACCTTCAGTACTGTCGCGGGGCGTGATACGGCAAAGAACACACACAAACGCATTCCCCAATTAGCCAGAAAAGTGGCATTAGTTACGATTTCGTAAAACCGGAAGATCGCTCAGAGTTTATGTTGTCGTTTAAGTTTGTTGGCCTGCTGGTGACTGCAGCCAGAACCTGAAAACCCCAACGAAAGCCATCTGTTCGGAGCGCGAGGCAGACGCTGACCAGAGTCCCGCAGCCCAGTATTTCTGGGGAGCTTCTGCCCTGAGATTAACACATCCCACTTTCTCACCACCCACCCGAGCTCGCGTCCCAGGAGTCCCTCCCTCATCCCCGCCGCCACACCGCAGGGGCTGCCCCTGCGTCGGCCTGGCCGCATCTGCTGCCTGCCACCGAGCTCTCGCGTCTCCAATCAATAGTCCTCACTGAAGAGCTCAATTTCCACCGGGGTGGAGAAGACGGCGGAGGGGAGGGGGTGGGCAGGACAGATGTATTTGATTGTCTCCTCAATTCCCCCACCTTCTGCTACTGTGTGCTTGTTTGGAAATGAGTGTGTGTACGTTTGCGTGTGCGCGCGCGTGTGTTCCTGCAGTAGTGTTATGAATCAGTAATCAGAGCGGTGACACACCTGAGCAATGCCCTCATCCCCCTTGGGTGCCATACATTATAAATCAAAAGAGTGCATTTGCATAGAGCCTGCTTATTATTCCAGATTTTGCCTCTACACAAGTAAGCTAAGGGTTATAATCATGATAATGAGCTGTGCTGACTGTGAGCTTTTCATTAGCTGTACGCGGAGGGGGCGCAGGAATAAATGATATTATTAGTTTTTGATTTAGAGGTCCGCACCGCGAGTTTTTCCCCTTGCATAGACAAAACAGCGGAAAACTTTGCGCGCCGTGCTGCTTTGCCAGGGCCACCCCCTGCTGTGCCTGACCACTTGTTCTGATGAAATCTCCTTCACGTGCAAATGCAAAGAAGAGAAAAGTCACAGGCACAGATCAAGATTAGCTAGAAGCAGAATTTGGGAATTTGGTAGAAAGATTCTGCAATTTCTGTTGTGTTTTTTTGTTTTTTTTTTCCCTTTAACCAGTCTGTTTCCCTCCTGAATCACAATGCTCTGTGGCACACAAGGAGAGACTAATTGCAGTCAGCACACTACCAGCCAAGTAATTGTAGGCGAAGTAAAGAACGAGTATCAAGGAAAAGGAGCAGGTGCTTGCTGATGGAGGAAGCCTTGCTACCCGGTGGGAGATCTAAGAGGGGAGGGTAGGTGTGAGCTGGACAGGGCCCGGGGTTATTACTCTAATTGACACTTCACCTCACACACATGCACACGTTCCCCGGGGGCCAATCAGAGCGCCTCGGCTCTGCAGTGGAGGGATGGATGGAAGGCTGGCACAGGTGCTGCCGGCGAATGTATCAGGGGTGTAATTGCACTGCTGATATTTGTCTATCCCTGTGTCACGCCACCAGACGCCCGCCCCCCCCTTTCGCCCCCTCAACACACACACACGAACCCAGCCCATTAACCCTACAGGTCCTATTGAGAGCAGCGTTCCTTTGAAAGCCTTCGAGGCCCCTGTGTTTTACACTCTGAATATAATAATGCACAGAGGTGCTCACACTTGCTGGTGTCCAACAGCAGTAATTGAGAGACAGGGGATGTGATGGGGGTTACATAGTTCACCCTGCTGAGTGTGCTTCGCCAGAGCTGGCCAGAGTAGCGTGTGTGTTTACGCATTTATGTTTCAGTTCTTTGATCCCATCGCTGATATAATGAGCTAAGCTGCCTATGTGTGTGTGTGTGCGTGTGTACGTGATGGATATTTGTTGGAAACCAAACGGGTCAAAGAGATAAATGATCAAACTACTCTTGGATGTGTATGCTGATTAGGATTAAAAATGATGTGCGTGTGTGTGACAGCACAGAGCTCGTCATGCTCACTTAAAAAAAATAAATAAATAAAACTAAAAAAAAATTAAGAAATTAGTTTAATTTGATTAAATAACACAGACAATTTTTCCTGAGTCTGGTTTTGCCATCTGTTCTTCTCATAAATCTGAGCAAATCAGTTGTCTTTGGGTTTTGGTTCCTGGATTTAAAAAAGGAAGTGTCAAATGGGGCTATGGGATGAGGTACTGGACATCATTTTTGTTTGCTTGTTTTTTTTTATTTTTTATGTTTTGCTGTTCAAAATTTATGTAGAGTCCTAGACATGCAACAAGCAATCAGCAGAGATCAGCTCAGATCAGAGATTGGCAGGTCAGGAAAATCTGATTACTAAACGTTACTAAGAAATCCGTAACGTTTGAGAGAATATGAAGGCACAATGTTCTTTTTGTTATTATAATTACTATAATTTTCTGCTGGAGCAACATTTTTTGTCAGCCTGAAATCATGAACCGCTAACTGAGCCATTAACTTTGACCCAAACTCCTGAGGTGTCTGCTTGAAAATGAATGAAGGATTTAATTTCTCAGCATTAAAGGAGCCCTAATTGAAACAAGTTACAGAACGGCCTAACCAAAGTGCCGAACTGAACCCCGCCGAAAATCTATCCGGTGACCTGAAGAGAGATATCCTCACATTCTGATTGGTCTGGAGAACAGAGTGGACAAATGTTACCAGGCGAAGATGCAGATTGCAGGTGGATTACTGCAGACAAATACGACAGGCTGAGAGTAAATCCAGAAGTTTCTTGACAGAGTTTAGTTTATGGTTGTGGACACTTCCACACAGTTGTTTATTTTTTGACTGGATGGCAAAAGATAAATGTATCAAAAATGTGAAATCTTACTAACAAGATGCATTTTTTTTTTTACAACCAAACTATACTTTCATGCATAAATGAGGATAATTGGTTAATTTCTTATCTTTTGCTGGATTCAAAGATTCTAACATTCTTAATGAAAGCTGTAAAACATTTTTGCTTCGTTTTAGCTCTTAGAAGGGGAAAAAAAAAAGTGTAATCCGCAAACTGGAAATCATGGCCTGCAAAAAGCCTGGCTGTTGCATCGCTCATCACTTCATTGAATAAATGTCAGCAGTTGCTGGTTGCTGTCGTCATTTCTTATCACATGTGCTTGCAGTGTTTTGTCTAAGGAGTACGAGGAGGTTCTGCGCAGCGTCTCTGCAGTTGTGCAGCAGCATCAGAAGACTCTGGTGCCCGGTATGCCCCAGCTCAACATGTGTGACCTCGCTGTGATGGTAAGCCTGTGCATCACCCAGGTTAAGTTCATTCAGATATGACTACTAATCCTGAGGTATTCAGAGCGCTGTGACTGATTATGTTGTTGACTCTAGTTACATTAAAAGCAATATTTTCAATTTTCTATCTCACTTCAAATTATGTGTATTATAAAATGAACGCTGCCAAGATCTTCGCTCTTTTTCATTTGTGCCACAGCACTGCCACCTTGTGGCCAGCGAAGGAAAGCTTCTTAATCTCTTATGCGAGTCACTTATGATGAATATTAACAACCTGCTTCCTGTCATGCTATAAACTGCAGATTGAGCTTAATTTGTAGATATTCTTTCAAATAAGCGTAAGTTATGTACAAAAATTCAAAATGTATTACATTTTAAATGAGATTTGTTTGTTTTCAGAGTTTTTCTGGATTGTTTGACTCCTTTAAGCAACTGAAATGTAGATGACAGTGTCAACATTGGTTATACTATTGCAATGTAAATCAGTTTCTACAGAAACGATTGCATCTGTAAACAAGAAACGGATTTGAAAGTAATTATACTTTCCCCATTAGAAAAGTTGAAGTTTATTTTTCATTCTTAGGCTGCACATTAATGCACAGACACAAACTATGATGTCCTTCAAATCGTTATTGGACAGAACAGCAGGCAAACTCTGCTAATGGCTTGCTCTTAAATGCTAAAATAACTTGATTGTCTTTCTAATAGCGAATAACTTGAGGGTTGCATATGGTTTTGTAAGTTTGTTTCTGTCTGTCTCCTTGTACAGAACTGGTCTCCTCCTGGCTGTGAAAAGTTGGGAAAGTGTCTGAAACCACCCACGTCTGCACCCTGGAAGTGCAACTGGCCACACTGAGACGCACGGACAAGACGGAGTCGAGAAAACAAAAACTTGAAGATGTGCCTTACAGCACATTATGAACAAATATTTTTACTAAAGTATATTTTTGAAATCTTTGCCAAATCATTCATATTCATTATTGCAGAAAATGATATGGGAATAAAACAAGGGAAATGTGGTGCTTCTTGAACTAAACATTAATTGTGCTGGAAGGGATGATATATTTATGCTGATTTAGCCTAAAAAGGGATCAGTTGTCCTACATTTTTCAGTCTTCACATTTTGCACTAGAAAATAAATCTATTTTGGTGTGAAGATGATGACTTTGTGGGAAGTCAGCTTTAGACAGAAGGTGTTTTTTCATTTTCTTCTCTGATAGCCTGGCCCGTTCTTTCTTTGACTTTGTTTTTTTCATCATCAGGTAAAATCAGTAGATAAAAGTGGGCATCTTTTACTGATGCTGCTTCTGATTGTTGTAACTTTTTACATGTCCTGAAGAGAACAGCTCAGAACTTCATAGCTTTTATAACTTGTACTTCATTTGGGCAAACAAATGAAGTACAAGTTGAAAGCCATATTTTGAATCATTCATTCTTGTGTTCAAAATCAGACTCGCTTTTTTTCTCTTCTGTTTATTCACATTCACTTTATTCTATGTGTCCTTTCTGACTGTTTGGGATATTGTTTCAATTTTCTGTTTTGCGTTATTTAAAAATAGAAAGTATTGTCCAACCTTTTTGTGCAACTCTCATCTGTTCAAAAAGTGTTTCACAAAGATAATATTTGTAATAATTTGCTAAGTTGTTTTTGTGAGCCAAGTGATTGCACAGCATCCATTGTATCTTTCAGAGAATTCTTTAAAACTAAAACAATAATTTGATTGGGGCCTGCCAAAGCAATACATACGGAGAGCAGCACAATGCCCTGCATGTCCCCTCACTCCATATGTGTATATATATATATATATATATATATATATATATATATATATATATAGTTTTTAAGTTGGATTTTTTTTTTCTATAATTAGGTTTCTGCAACAACAGATAATTTTTTTTTACTCGACTTTAACAGAGGTGCCAAAATGTGTGGAGAGTCCTATATGTTTCTGTAAATTACTGATCCAGTGGTCCTAACACTTCCTGCTAGTTGTCATAAATCAAATAATAAATAAATAAAAGTAAACCGTTCTCTAAAGCATGTAAAGTTTTGGTAAAATTCACAATATTGCAGAAAAAAAAGTAGAAACTGTAAATGTTGAACTCTAAGATGTAATTTCCTCAAAGTAATTTACAGTAACCAGAAAAGTCAAACATTTAAGAGTTTAGCAGAACATAGCGGCAAACGTTGGAAGCAGGTTCAGTTACATCAACCAAGACAACGTTTTGGGGAACAAAGTAGTGACCATAAGGAATTGAGTTTTAAAGTACAGTCAGTGCTGCTAAAACCAGCTTCACTTCACAGAGAGCATGTCGTCACTGTAAAGAAGGAAGTAGTTGCCAAACAACCACCAAAATAATGTTTTTAAAAGCAAAGCTAAAGTTTGCAGCTAATCACACAGGCTAGAAAAAATACCCACATGTAGGAAAACTACACAGATGAGAGTAATGGTGTCCAATGGATTAACTATTGAATTATTTGGACACAAGTGTGTGGGGGAAAAAGCCACCAACCGTGCTTTGAAGCTTCATATCAACATGCCGCAGCAAATCCTTGAGCTGTTTTCCTGTCATTTAAACTGATTATACAAAGTAGATTGAATAATGAGCAGCAGGTCCCCAAACCACTACAAATTGCCTGCAGTGTGTTGTTTTAGCAGAGCACTGTCCAAACAAAACTAATTGGGTTGTGGATTAGTAAGTGGAAGGCCCCATAATCTAAAATATGTTTACTGTAAAAGTCACGTCTATAAAAAGAAAATGGCTATAAACTGCAGAACTGATGAAGCCTTTTGGGGGGGACACCAAAATGATCGAGTACCTGAAGGACACAGACTAAACTTTTGCTAAAACTAATCTGATTTTCATTTTAGATGAATGAAAATCAGTTTTCATCCAGCTGATTTTGAAGCTAAAGTTTGCAGGGGGACCTTTAACCGAAGCTGAAGTATTCTTCCAAGTCTCTTCTAGTCATGTTTACCACATGTTAATAGTAGATGAGACACGTCCACACACCTGGATACCAGTGCAGGGTTGCGAGGGTATGATGTCTTTCTCTAGGGGTCGCTGGGCACCTGTCCAACATTCACCCCTCTCCATCACTAGACAAAACGGAGATAAGCAGGACAAACAACCTTACACACATGCACACTCATACCTAAGGGCAAATCAGAGAGAAATATAATGCAACATGTATTTCAGAACTTTGGGAGGAATACGGAGAGAACATGCAGAAAGACCCCGTACAAGGATTTGAACCAAGGACCTTCCTGAAGCAATGCATCGCTGCTAACAATTGATTTTACACCAGGTAATTACAAATGCCAAAAGAAAAGTCACATGACAAGATAAGCAATGTAAGGGGAAATGTAATTGATACTTAACACAAACAAAAAAAGGTAAAACAAATAGGTACAGAAGTTCTCATGAAATGTAGCTGCAGTGAACAGTAAAGTTTTCATTCCAGTTTTAAAGTTTTAAATGAGCAACCAGTTTCTTCACACTTCAGGTCTGCTAAATTTGTTTTCTGTTCCTCCAAGAGGACAGGCCGAAAAGGCGTAAGTCAGCTGTATGAAAGTCTTTGAAGGATCTAATGAAGTACACATTGCACTTTAATGTGAACACATGTATGTGCCGCTAACAAATATAGGTGTTTTTTTTAATTCTACTTTACTTCTGAAGTTTAACTCTGCGTTTTGGCGCTTTTGCTCAGCAATTTCTGTTTCTTGCTTTTTTAACAAATCATTTTGTAATAAAGTCTGTAGTGTCGGTTTTGCGGCGGCAGGGCTGAGTGATGCATATCATTAAAGGCTAATTTTACCTCATGAACAGAAACACAGACAGATTTTTTTTTTATTTTAACAGTCATTTCCTTTACCAGCTCAAAGGAGCTGCAACTTGCATGTTACAGGAAGTAGACAGAACTGTCATGTTGCAAATGAAATAACACCATCATGTCAGGGAGCGACAACCAAAAGACGGTCGCTGTGGATGCTGCTTTCCTCAAATCCAGGAGGGGGATAGTCAAAGTGGCGGAGATGGTGAGATATCTTTGTATCTTGTAACATTTGGCATTTTGCTGCAGATGTGAAAAGGTTAACATGTCCTTGTATGGAACTGCGCATGTAAAAAAAAATGAAAAAAAAGGAAGTGAAACAGCTTGTGAGGCAGTTTGCTAACAGGAGTCCACACTTTGTTGGAAGCTTTTCAGAGACTAAGTCGAAAAAATTGACACAAATACGTAACATTTTTTTTCTGAAAAAATTCTGGATTGTCAGAAAGATGAACAATGAGTCCATCTGCAGATCTCACATGCACCCTCTACCGAAAGTTCATTGGAAGTTCTTGCATACATTAATTTCCTTTTCTATCTCAGGGAACCCTGCTCGTTGCATTTGTGTGTTTCGCTGTTGCCTCCACGCCAAAGTACCTTACGGCCACGTTGTTGGAGTTTCTAATCACTCTGCTTCTGCTGCTTTTGTACCTACTGAAACTCAACAAGAGGATCACATTCCTCTTTTGGCCTATTGTTGTGAGTGAAACCTTACCACACAGCACTGCACTTTGTGCATTTTGTAACATTTAAAGACACCACATGAAAAAGGATAAAAAAAAATTTAGGTGGCGGTGCTAACCATCTTTTTTTTTTTTCTTTAATTCTTTAGGATGTTTTCAACTCAGTGTTTGCAGCGATCTACCTCCTTGTCTTGAGCCTCATGGCGTTGACTTCAAACCCTGTCACTGGAGCACTGGTTGGAGGGGTGAGAATTGCCTTTGTAAATCCAGAATTAAGATTTAATATAAAACAAAATTTAAAATAAACAATAGTGACGCTGTGGTGGCTTATGAACCAGGAGTTTAACTGGAATTTGGCCCCAGAACAAAATCCCACCACAACCTTAGAACGGCTCTGAAATTGGCTTGTTGATTTCAGACTTAAAAAGCTTCAATCTTTATTTGAAAGTACACATTAATCAACATTAGTACCATGTTTCATAATATAATTAATTTTCATTTGCCGTCCCCGGCAGGTTCGTGATACTAGATAAAACATTACATGATGTGTTGATGTGTAAACGCTCTGCTCTGTATTCACAGGTGGTGAGCCTAATTTCAGCTGGACTTCTATTTGTGGACAGCTACACACTTTTCAGAAACATCACATTCAACAAATCGAGAAATGAAACGCAGAATCAAAGCAATGAATAAAAACTACATAGTCATTGAAAAAGCATTAAATGAGGCCACAAGCCTCACCAGCTTAAGAGTTTATCTGTGTTGTATTTAGAGTCTGTTTTATGTTTTTCAGTGTTTCTGGCCCAAATTTCTACATTATGTAATACCAACATGAGTCATTTTTTGGGAATAGTTATAACAAGTGAAATGCAAAAAAATATTTTGTTCAAAAGTAAGTCTTCAATAAATACACACAGCACACAGTTACTACATAAATCATATCATCATCTATGGCAAACTTGTCAGAACATTCATCATTTATTTTCTGTCCTATTGAAACGTGTTTTATTTTGTGAAACATGAAATATGCTAAAGAATTATCACCATTTGAAGCAAGTTATCAATATGTCAATGTATTTCTTGTATCAAAAAAGTAAAATGTGTAAAATAGGAACATGAAATATTTAATCTGATGGGAATACAAATGAGGCGTTAGGGAGGGAAAATGACACCGATATATATATATATATATATATATATATATATATATATATAAACATATTTTTGTTTGGAGAAAATGGATAACAATTTTCACATGATTTTCTGCATCTTGCGCATGTTTGCTACTATCTATTGAAGTCGCCCTATCAGTGACTTGTCTATATGTCTTGAAAGTTGTTTTTGTTGCTCAACTGTATGATTAAAAGATTTCCATCGTGACTTAATGGACTTTATGTTTCCTCTGAGTGTTTTTGTGGGGCTGTGCGTTCACGCAGCTGCAGCGGGCATCACGTTTCACATCTGGAGCTCACAGATGTTTCACTTTTCTTTCTTTTTTTTTTGAGCTCTAGTTCGGTTTCCGCGCTGTCATTATTTCCGTTTCCACCTCCCAGCCTCACGCCTCCAACACAGGCACAGTTTTTTTTTTTTTTCTCTTAGCCTCGAACCCCGTCGTTGTAGTTTAACTTGAAGCCTTCAGCAGTTTGGGGAGTGTTAAATCTTCCAACAATGGGGGACATCGAGGCGCCCGACTCGAGCCAGCAGCCGCGCCAGTCTGTCCTGATGTCGGTTCTTCCAAGCAAAGAGTTTGCTACTTCAAGGAAGGGAATGCTGTTGATTGCTGAAGGGGTAAGAAACAAGAGGAGCGAATGAAATCCGTAATAAACGCTGCTGTTTTGCAGCGAATACTTGCGAATGCTCAAGTTTGCACGTCTTGGGCACTTATTGCGCCAGCAGTTCTAGCAGAGAGAGGGAGAGAGAGAAAAAGCGGTTTCCACCACACATTTGGGAATTAATCAAAAAGTTATTCCTACGTCCCTACATGCTGATGTGAGTAAACTAAAGAGTCTGATAGAGATTGCTAACCTATGTTTTGGGCTGAATCCGTCAAAGATCTGTTCTTCAACTGTTTTCCTCTTATGAATAACAGTCCATAGGAAGCATCTCGAAAGTGAGTTTCAATAAAGCAGGAATTGATACGCAGTTTTGTTGGATGGGGGCGATGGGTGGGGCAGGAAATGAACATTCATGATTGAATTTTAGGCTCTTCTTGTGATAACTGCACTGCGCTGTAAGCATGTTGTTTTGTTGTCATGTGACACTGTGCTCTGGTCAGGCTTTCTGGAGATCAGTCATCCTCCCCCTCAGTCACATCCTTCACATTTTGGCCTGGAGCACAGTCTGCAAAGCTCTGCTGCAGGTCAAACTGCAATCACACACACACACACACACACACACACACACACACACACACACACACACAAACACATTAGGCTACTGCTTCACAGACAAGCTGTGATCTACATCTGTCTTCAAAAAGATGTGTCTGTAGAGGAAGTCGAGTAAGTGATCAGTTGTGTTTCTGCTGCAGAGGAGTGAATACTTCAGGGGTTTCTGACGCTCCATGGTTCTTGTATTGTGGTGATCTTCAAAGAAATTAATGCCCAGCAGGCAGATGTGCTAACAGAACACATTTAATCGTGAGTTGTTGCTGGAACTTTTCACAAAAAGTACATGGTTAGTGTTTGAAAAGAGCGCATTTTGTCATTTTAAGTTATAGGCAGTTTTTTTTTTTTTTTTTAATTAAACACGTGTGTAATTTTAAATTGGGGAAAAAAAGTTAAAAAAAATCTTGGCTGGGTCTTGTCTGTACATTGTGGTTAGTGTTTCTTACTCATTTGTGCTGGTCTGTGCTTCTTTTGTCATTAACTTGAAAGAAAACTGTGTTTCTCTGCCTCTCCATTCCTTATGTGTGACATTTACACAGACTAGCTGTTGAAAGACCCAAACAAGCCACAACATCTTTAGGCTGAACTGAAATATCTTGGACTGTTCAACGAGGACCACTTTAGTTTTTCTTCATTAAAATCGGGATTTAAACTACCCTGTTGGTGATACTTCTGCGATTGAATGTGTCTCTCCTGCAGGTTCGCTCTGGTCATCCCCAGATTCAAAATAGTTTAAGAAAAGCTAAAGGAGTTTTCATTTGAATGTTCTGTTCTATCAAGAGACGTGTTTTCTATTTTATCTCTGACCAACATGTTGTCGTTGAACTTGGATTTCTAGAGCATCTTCTGTTTTTCACAAGCTGCTTTAAGTAGGTAATGAAAACTGTCTGATAGTTTCATTCAGCCTTCTCTAAAGATTACACTGTGATGTTATTTTAATGCCTCAGTATCTCCTGAAAGAGTGGCCTGAGTGAAAGCAGATCTTAGGTCTGCCTTTCTCAACAGTATGAGACTGATAACCTGCTGAGCGTGCATTATTAGACACAGTGTCACCAAGTGGACCGTTGTGTTTTGTCATTATGTTTCCCAGATGCCATCCGACCTGATGCAGAATCAATTATTGTGCTTCTGATATGTTTGTAAAAAAAAAACAGAAATGTTTTATTATGTCTGAGACTAATTCGAAACTGAAACAAATTATTTAAAGGAAAACCTCAATGGGAAATATGTGTCATGATCTGAAGAATGAGCCGAGTTCTCATTTCTGATCCAAAGTTGACATTTGTCCGTTACATACACTCATCATAAGCACGACTGCTACATTCATTTCTAGTAATTATTATATGTCAGAGCTGACATAAATAAAAGCAGGAGAATTTACTTAAGATTTTCTCAACTCTGTGCAGGTTCATAATTATGCTGTACATACAGGCTCACAACTTGGTAAAATGCCTTTTACCAAACAGCACTTTGACCACAAACGTCGCCTGCCTCAAAAGGGAGCGTCGATGTGTGTGTGTGGGACAATTGTCTTGTCGGAATATCCAATTTTATAAAAGTTCAGAACCATCTGCCAGGTGACGACTCAATAAATTTGATACAGGTCTTTGCCTTTTTTCATTACAACAGTTGAACAAATAACAATAATTATCACTCGGCTACATGTACATGAATGTATTATGTATTAATCTCTTGTTGTAACATTTTACTCACAGGTTTGAATCTGTAACCCAACAGGAAACATGACTCGGCTTGTAGTGACGCATGCATTTCATTTTCCCTGGAAGTGATTCTTTCTACAGGAGCAACAGTTTTAGTTTATTTTTGCTCCGATCCGTCGGGTCGGAGCAAAAACAGCTGCCCAAGACAAAGACAAGATGGTCGGGGACGTTTGAGATTACAGTGTCTGCTTTCATTTACTTGCTTTCCTCTGTCCATCTCCTCGAGTCGAAGCTTCAAAGCCAAGACAGGCTCTGTCTGCTTGTAAAGTGACTAAGTCCCTGCAAAGCGTCCTCTTTCATTATTCCAGTTTGGTGTTTGCACACGCGTGTTTGTGCTGCAGGGTGGGATTCGGCGTACAAAACGTTGAGTATAAACATTGACTTAAGCCGTTGTATCTCTCAACAGGATGTGAGTCTCCAGCTGCAAGCTGCACCAGAAGTTGCAGCTTTCATCAGGCCGGAGGAGATTGAATCAAATAAAAGCTCAATTTGGATGAAGAGATAATAATCTGTTAAATTTGCCTCTGATTTTTAGCAAGAAATTTAAAAAAAAAAAGATGTACTGATTTTTCACTTGTATGTTTCGCAAGCACTGAGATTCGTTTTCTCCTCGTTGCAGGCGCTGTCCTTCATATCCTTTGTGTGTTTTGCTGCATCAGCAGCAGCAGCCTTTGTGACAGTCCCCCTGCTGGCGTTCCTGGCTTCCATCTTCTTCTTGTTTGCCTACTCTACCAAATTCAATGAGAGGTTTAAGGGCTTCTGCTTTCCTCTGATGGTGAGAGAAGTTTATTCTATCAATGTAATGGACATTTGTTTGTGTTTTTGTTTTTTTTATCTTTTTCTCTCTCTCTCTCTCTCTCTCTCTCTCTCTCTCTTTCTCTTTCTCTCTAAAGGACTTCATTAGGTGCGTGACATCCTCCATTATCTTTTTCATCATCTCCATAATGGCGGTGTCCAAATACCCAGATGGTTCCTCTAAAGCTGCAGGGGTAAGGTCTACCATTAAACCAGCACAGTATAGTCAGTGTCGTAACGTAGGACGGCTCCATACCAATCATTTAAAAGATTATCCAGGATGTCGAAGGTCTCTGCAGGCTTTGGACAGGATCTCTGGAGAGCATCAAGAAGATAGCATGTGAAACCATGTGAAAGTTCTCAGACTATTGCGCAACATTTCTGTGGTCAAATTGGGTTCGGCTTTTACCGTTGTGGCAGGAAGTCAAGATGCTTCTTGGCTGAGCCCCGTAGTGGCAGGTGGCAAAAAAACGTGCAGAATCACGTGCTTTCACAGTAAAATTTACACAAACCTGATCACCAAAAGGCGATCGAATCTGGTGAAAGGGGGGCCTTGTCAAATGCTAACAGACTTCTAGCTGTACCGGTTTGTAACGTCATCCAATGTTCTTCCATTGCAGATCTTTGGGTTTATCGCCACTATTGTTTTCGCTTTAGACTTTTATGTCATTTTCAATGAGCTTGCTGGATTTCTAAAGCAAGGAGGGGAGTCCAATGAGGAGCCTGCAGGACAGAGAGGTAACAACACAAAGCAGTGGCAAGCAAAGCAATGAACTCATATGAAAAAAATGTACAAAATGTTACATTTACCATACAATGTGCAAGTAGATAGATATGTAATACAGCTATAGTTCTTAAATATGAACTGTAGCTGAAACTAATATCCTCTGATTGCCAAAAGATTTTTACCGAACAATTCCAAATGTGTTCTTCTTATCATGATGACACATTTGATTCAGTTGAGTCTTTTTATATAATGGCAACTCAGCACAAAACCTCTCTTAAGGCACTTTATAAACAATAACAAAAATATAATTAAATCCGACAATAAGGGCAGATTTGAAGTACATGACTGGATAAGAGTATAACAATGGTTCTGGACCTGATGTCTCCCCCTAATATACAGTTTCATTGGTTTCTTTACAATATTAATTACCTAAGTCATTCATAGCTGACTTGCAAATTTACTCCGCTCTAAACTCTGCATCTATGGCACTGAAATATTCATTAAATTTTGTTTTATGTATGGTTTTACTCTAATCAGACCGCATTGTTAAAATCCTGTTTTTATATATGCACATATAGGTATTAAACTATCTATCAAACATAAATATTATTAGTTTCGATTCTACCAGAGGCAAATCAGGCACATTTCCTTCCCTCTAACTTAGGGATAGGCTTTATTTTAAGCAGTTTTCATAACCCAGTTTGTACAGAGGAAATTTAAATTCGTTTTACTGTTGAGAAATATTTCATATGAAGTAGGATGCATTGTACCATTTTCTTACTTAGCTGACCTCACAGGAAGCAAATGCGGATTTACCTGACTGTTTTGTTGTTTTTGCTTTTTAGATGACTTTTCAGATTCAGACTCAGATTGAAGCTCGTAAGCAGACGTGTTCAAAGCAAGGAAGTGACCACTGCGCTGAGAAGCCACTATGAAGACCTGCAGGAATTTCATAATTTCACAAAGTTTCATTGGTACATGAAAAGCATAAATCCTGACAGGATTGTAGGAGCGGGTTAACATGCTTTTATCTGAAGTTGAGGGTCTGGAAACCATTTCTTTGTAACACATTTCTCACAGTGCTGTAAACTGGTGTTGCGTTTCTACACTTGCTAACTCTGTATTTGGTTTAGAAAAGGATGCAAGTAGTGACCTGTTCTGTTTTATTCCCAAACCTGTACTTTGCTACTAATCCACGTTTGCTTTAGGGGAAGCATTTGATTCATTCACACCATCCAATGCCTGATACAGCTGTAAAATGGTGCTGTGCTGAGTTTCTGAAACTATTTCTACGGTTAAAGAAGGATACATCACAAACATTGATTTTTGGGAAATTCTTTTTGCTTTGAGATGCAGAGGTGTGCAAAAGTCCTGAGCCAGTCCTGATTTTTTTTTTGTTATATTTCGCTTTGTGCGGTGGAGACTTTGCAGCAATTTGGTAAACCTGGTTAATACATTTGCATTAAAATCTAAAAGAGAAAGACGGGGGGGAAAAAATCACAGTTACAGGGTTAACAATAAAACCCGTTATGTTTGGTTGGCTGGTTACAACTATCACATTGTGTATGTACAGTAGGTTTTTTTTATTATTTGAGGTCAATATGGGCCTGTCTTATCAATATTTGTTTGCATGTTCCTAATTAGTTATTTTTTTGATGTAATCAGAAGAAAAGAAACTCCTAGGAAAGATGTGTCGCTCCTATAAAAATATTCACCCACTCAGACATTTCACCCTTTGAATTGCTTTTGCAAATCAAACATGATCAACAAAATTTAGATTTTCGAAGGAAATGTGTACAAAAAAAAACAATTTAATGTCAAATTGAAAACTAACCCTTGCAAATAAATAAATAAATATATATATTTAGGATAAAACAAGTTGTTGCATAACTGACTGACCCAATTCAACAGATGGGAGACACTCTGCCTGCAACAATTGTTGCCCGGGTTCTTCGTCAGTCAGTTTTAAGGGACAGTGGCATTGAGAAAGCAGTTTTTGAAGAAAACGTGTATCAAGGCTCAACCGAGTTTGCAAAAAAGGCAAACAGGAGACTCCGTGCTCAAGTGGAAGAATGTTCTTTGGTCTTTTTAGTCATCAGATAAGATTGAAGACGTTGAATAATCAGGAAATCATTTCATACTGAACGTTTTTTTAGTTTAATTATCATTATTTTGCATAACTACATTTTCAATTTGACATTAACGGCTTTTATTGTTAAAAATGTTGCCAAGAAGCAGCATTTTGTTGATCATGAGTGATTTGTGAAAGCATTAAAAATGGTGAAGCATCCAAGGGGGTGAATACTTTTCATGGACACTGTATGTACAATATATGTACAGAGACACAGCAGATCAGCTGATCCAGTTTCACCTGATCTGCCACTTCTGCCTTTTAGACCCTGAAAGGCAGAAGTTGCAGGTAAGCTGATTGAGTTTCGTAGACATGTTTTGTTTCTCGTACACACTTTGTTAAAATGTCTGTCTGTCTGATTCTAAAGTCTGTAGAGCCGCCATTGAGAAAACAGTGAGATACACTAGAGTGCCTTAGTGACTGTTTTGTGTGATATAAACTGCACTACAACATTGTCCCAGCTCTGATGATGGAAAATATGTTGTTGTTTTTGTTTGTTTTTTCTACTGCATGATTTATGCTTGAAAGATATTGGAAGATTTGCTTTTAACATATCTATAATCTTGTCAGTTTTTTTTTTTAACATGACAAGATTATAGATATTAAAAGCTTTTAATGAGTTTCAAATGATTTCTGTACTCTAAGATGTGAGAAAATGACTTTTTTCAGTATTAGCATAGTTTTTATTGCTTTCACAAACTGTTGAATATCAAATATTTTGTCTGTAATGTTTTTGTTTTTAGGCAAACTCTTCTGAATAAAAGGTTCTTTTTCAATATTTGCCGCTTTATTTAAGGGGATGCTTCCAACATTTTCAATACAAATATACAACCTGTACATGAATGGGCCCGGCATGCGCCTTTACCAGAACCACACCAAATGAAAAAAAAAAAAGAAGTGCAAAAGAATCCAGAAACAATCAGAAATCTTTTTTTGTTTTATCCTGCAGATTCTTAATAGCATAATCTAGCAAAATGCTGTACACTGAAAGAGAGGGTGAGCTGTAATCAGGCTGTTTTTAATATACAAATAGATGGCCAGCTTCATAACTAAAAAGCATAACGCACTAGTTTAACTTTGTCGCTGTAAATGAGCTTATAGCGTTACTCGAATGTAAATTTACTAATGAAGATTACAAACATAAATAGTAACATGATTGTCTTTGATGCAAGTACTTCAGTCACAAAACTAAGCCAATAGTAAATAATTATGTTAATTAAACCGTTAAAAAAAAGTCATTAAACATTCATAATGCCATTTCTGCTTTAAGCTAATTTCGAACAGTTGCACACCATCCTTGTCCGTCCTTCGAGATCCTGGACAAATCATCAGGATGTCAGATTTCCATCCCTCACGCCGCCCGTATTTAGTTGTCTCGGTGTCGTAAAAAGGAGACGCAGTTCAGATGCAAACCATTGAGTGGAGCCATTGAGTCATTTTGGAAACTAAACCTTACAGAAGTTTAGTCCAATTGTGTGCAGATTCAATAATTATATATATATATATATATATATATATATATATATATATATATATATATATATATATATAAAAAATGCTTCCTTCATCCTCAAAAGCAAAAGATGATGCTACTTTTCCAGACACATCTTCATTATCACCAGAGAAACACTGGCCAGAACAAACAAACAAAATAACATTAAAGGAATGTTAACTCTACTTTGTGCTCTGCATGCTTTAACTTTCCAACAGACGCAACAAGGAGAGACACAGCATTCAGGTCGAGGCACCCTGTGATTAAATTTAGATGCTTTCTGAGTATCACACAGGAGGAAAAAAACGGCGTCCGTACCTGAGATCCACCTTACAGCCCGAGGAGGCAGAACTAAATCACCTAAGGTCTGGATTCACAATGTGGCCTGGATATGTCAGAGTATCCTCACTGATTGATTTAATTTTAGAGAAGCAAAAATGACATTAAATATTTTGGATCAGAGGTTGCTGGGAATACATGGGTTTAAAAAATAATAATAATTATGATGCACTTTTATAGCAAAACACTAAAAAGTAAACAAATGTCAAGATGAGCTTGAAATCTAATATTAGAAAAAACATTTTTGGTCGTCAAACCACAAAGTTGAAACAGATTTTCTTCCTGTTGTTATTGTAGTTTTCAAGTCAAACGTTTCCAATCATTCATAAAATCTGACCTCACAGTGTTTTCAAGTTAAGAATCCCCCCCCCACTGTGCTGTCACTGTGTGACTCCTGGCAGCAAATAGTTTTACCGATTTCAGGTTACAATTTTAAAAGGCGATTATAAAGTCTGCCAAAAAAACAAAACAAACAAAAAAAAAAAAACAGTCATACTTCATCAGATATTACGTTCGACAACCAGTCTTTTCACAGGAAGAAGCTAAAAGCTGCAGGACGGAACAATAAGGGGACGACCGCAGGTGAAAGAGCTGCTTGTCCATGGAGCCCTGGTCCACAGGCATATTTCTACCACTTATCACTCACTGCCTTCAATCACAGTGAAAGACAAAAGCTTGCAAATGTCACCAGTGTCTTCCAAGACACGGAAGTGGTTCACGTCTTGAGTTCTGATCCAGCTTTTCCTGTGAAACAGTTTCATTTTGAGAAGGAATCTCAATGACTGCACAGCCCAACTCTGGCTGTTAAATGAAGCTTCATTAGGGATCACAACTTTCAGAGGTCCAAATCCCAACTGTATGCTCAACGGGCCAGAGTCGCGTCCATCTCTGTCAGCTGCCGGTGCGTAGTTCATCTGCGGGCTCTCACGCGAGCTCAGGTCGAGCCTCCATTTCTCCACGGGATGCCGTGCGCGCTCGCATGTACTCGCTGGTCTGAGCGGCCCCCTGACACCCGTTGCCACGGCGCCACCTCCGTACCGCCAGGAAGGTGTTTAGGCCGAACACACCTGTCACCAGGAAGCCGAAGACCTGCGTTCAAGTGGAAACAGGAAGCAGGAGAACAATGTCTGAATTTGAATGGGAAGCCGAATAAGTGCGTGATTAAAGACTTCTCAGTTGGCCTCTGCTGACCTTTCGCCAAGCTAACACTGTAAAACCTGCAGCTGAGATAATCCTTAGTAAGAAAATGAGAACTTTCTGAGGTAGGAGCTCATGTTTCTGCGACATAGCCGTTTATTCAAAACTGAGTGGCTTTTACTTTTTAGCCTTTAGTGAGTGCAGCTTTACAGCTGAAGGTGTATTCATCCGGGAAACTTACTACTGCTGCTTTTTCAGCTCCTGTGTCGTGGTTGATGCAGGCCAGAAGAAGGGACGAGAGAAAGAACAAAAAGGTGCTGGTAGCAGTGTTAACCAGGTCCTGAAGGAAGACACACAGACAGCAACGTCCATTATCACAAGGGATTTCTTTCACAAAGTTAGACACAAAACACCACCAGCAAATTAAAACATTTACATTTTTCATCTAAGGTCCAAGGCATTTTTCTAATTGTTTTGAACAAAGCCCTGTTTTCCTTCAAAAAAGGCAGAGCTGGTGATAACGGATGAACAGAGGTCAAAGGTGAGTTTTCAGTGTCTAGGAGTTTATGTTGAATGCTCATCCCCAAAATGATATAACCTTACTAATAACAGAGATAGGAGTTACATTTTAAGATGTTCACATCAGTTCTTTTGTAGCCGTAACTGACGCAATGCATTTTTATATTTTGTTTCTCTTTTAAATTTTGCTTTTCATCATCATCATCATCTTCTCTTCATTCCTGTTGGTTGTTTCAGACCATTACTGCGCCATTGCTGTCCGGCATGATCAGTCTGAACTCTGGTTTAGACAGACAGACGATGTTGTTCTTCATTTATCAAACTTTCACTCTTCCAACCAAGCAAACTGCTTCCTGGTGTCTAACGATGGACATGAAAACAAAAGGAGCAGGAGGTAAGAGCAGAACACAGCTAAAACATACACACCCTCTTTACACACATACTCCGCTCCCCCACCCTGTTTTTATTTTTAAATAAAAGGAAAACTAATGGACGCACTCCTGTTTCATGTCCTCCTCTGCTGTTTCCAGCCAGGAAAGGGTTAATAGTGAAACCCTTAGGTTCCCGGATCTCGTGATCAGATGCATGATCGAAATCATTACAGACGTGGTCTCTCATGTGACACAACAAGGCTTAAACAATGGCAAGGTCCCACACAGTGACTGGAGTTTATACGTGAGCGCAGAAACTCACAGCCGAAAAACAAAGGGCAAAAAAAAAAAAAAAAAAAAAAAAAACAGTTTACGCTCCACTGATCAGCTGTTTAATCAGTAGTCGCTTTTTCCCCACATGCAAAGTGGGACAGTAGATGAGCAACAGAGTTGTAATGCAGACCTTTGACCAAAGGATGCCCAACATGAATGTCAACACAGCAGGTTTTTCAAACAACACACACTCCCATCTACCTGCTGGATCTACCATCAGCTGCTTCTGATTAGATGTTCAGCTTCCTAAACATTCCCCGTCCAGTCACCCTGCTTTCATCTGCTGGAAAATTTGTTCACACTTTTTTTTTTTTTATTATTTGAGGTTCAGTTTTTGTGTACTTATTTTATGACTGGCCTGTGTGCCAATTGAAAACCCCCTTTCAATCAGTTCAGCTCAAGCGGCACAAGGAAAAGCCTGTTTTCATAAATGTTCTGAAATAAACAGAGATTAACTTTATGACCATTTTTCCAGAGCATTTTACAATTATTAGCTCGGCTCACTCAAGTTAGAGTGATTTATTTTGCCTAATAAAGTCAGGGAAGCCAACAATGTCAGCAGGTGCAGCAAATTGATTTGCATGTAATTTGTGAAGTATGAAAGCTGAAGAGAGCTGTTGACCTTTGCATGAAAAATGCTTTTTTCTTCACTTGTTTTCTTTTTGCTAGATTTCAATACCAAAAACCTTTAACAGTTTATTTTTAATCCCCCAGACAAGCAGCCTTAATTAGTCTTTATTTATCAAGAATTGATTAAAAATCAGATTCATATAGCTTTTGAAGGTTTTGTCGTTTTGACACAAAACACATTTAAATGCATTTCATTTATATTTTATGTGACCAAAACAGTAGCATATGATTTTAAAGGAAACTAGGACAGTTTTCAAAATTTTTTTTTTTTTTTTTGCAAACCCATTTTCTATGGTTTTATTAATAAGTTCTGATAAAATGAATTGCCTTCAGAAGTCACAAACCTAGTAATAAAGCTCATATGTGGGTAAGATGATCCGTGAACGCCTCAGAGCCCTGACTGAGGTTAAAACGGTAGAGATGTGCCAGTTTAATATATCCTAAAGTAAAAGAATGTGAACACGTTCACAGGCTGTATGAATATTTTTAAGGTGATTTTGATAAACTGACAGCCTTAAATAACATCTAACAAGACATGGACATCATGATACTTTGGAATAGTCGAGATTTTTCCCAGAAGAAGTAGTTTCTGTACCAACTGAAAGAGTTAGTACAATTCTAACAAGTTGGCAGAACTTCATGCATTCCTCCTGCCCGGTGAACAATTCAGGACTCTATCTGTACTTTGACATGATGACCTGCTGGCAAAAGGTTGGCTATCAGTCTATCTCTGCAAAGTGAGTCTAACAAGTCTTCTTTTTTGAATTTGAAGGATACACCTGGCTTAGGTACAAAGTAAGAGACCGTTTTGTTTTTTTCCTGCAAGGCTCGTTAGCAGCTCCCTGTCATTGTACGTGGCTAGTGAGCGCTCAGGTTTGAAAGTGGAAATACTCACTGAAGTGTAACTATGGAAACCCCAACGACAGCAGCAGCAGAGCGCTGCTTATGAAATCTATTCTCCTGACAGTTTCTGCGAGCCTCACAGGGCCAGGCAGCCTTGTGCAGGAATAAAATGATGAAGGCAGTTTTTTTCTTCTTCTTCTTCTTCTTTTTTTTCTGTGTCTTATGTCTGCCTGGGTGGTGGACTTCGGCTGTCAAACCCAAGAACGCCTTTATTGGATTCCACTTCAACTAAAGTAAATAAGACATGAGAAAAGTGGTCTCTGGGCTGGACTGCTGACAGATTAACAACTGATGCTATAAATAACTAGAAACCTTCACTGAGTGTTTATTTAATGGGAACTTTCAAACAAAGAAAAAAATAACCATCTGACTGGATCTTGGACGTTGAGATAACAGACTGATATCAATGAAATGCAAATGCAGCATTTTTATCACAGTTCATGTAAAATAAAATACATGTGTTAAATTTAATACAGATTGTTTTTTTTTTACAGTTCATCTCACTGAGCATCTTGATATCCTACTAGAATGTAAGCAGATTTTACATTTTAAACCTTTCAGCTGAATGATGTCCAAGCATTATTCAGGGTGGCTTCGGCTTGTGTACAGAAGTTGAACATTGTCATTTCATACCTTCAGCAGCTGCTATATTACTCTGGTCTGTTATTTTTCACAGCATTCTGGACATGAAACATTCACCTCAGATTCTACAAATCAATTAAACAACGAATATTAAAATAAGCTTCTGTTCCTGAATTGTGGAAGCTATTTGGCTGCTTCTTTCAGACCTGATTTCAGAATCGGTAACACGTTTTATTCTCTGCTAAAGATTGGCCAAGCCTGCAATAACTTTAGATTTTTGAAAACCCAGTTTGTTGTCTGCAACATAACTTTGATCTTTGAAATGAGTCCATAAAAAGCTTCAATGTTTGATCTGGTATCTACAATCGAGCCAGTTTAGAAGTCACAGGATCAGATTCACTAATATGTGAGGGTCAAAAATCTATTAAGATATGTAATTTTTAAATGTGACATTTCTTAGTAACTCAAAACAGAACTATCGATTAGATGGACAAAAACATAAGTTTAATTTGGCAAATCAATAACAGGAATGTTACGAAGATAAAAATCAAGGAAAGTCTAGTATGTCACAGAAATTCAGAATTTTATTGTTCAGGTAACTGAGCACTCAATTTTGTATGATTTTTGGTTCTATACTTATCCCGACATGGGGACAGGATGACTGAGGGACAAAAGATTCTGGAAAATTTCAGGAAAATTTCTGTGAGAATTTAAGGGAGTTTTATCAAAACTTTCTTCTCTTTAGGTAGCCCCAGGCTTGTGCTCTGCGCTCAAAAATGTGACTCAGTTTGACAGATCATCTCAATACACGCTGCAAGGCCTTAACACCAGCGTGGTATGCACTGTGCTATGTGCATGTGTTTGCAAAGATATACTCAAACTTGTTTACTTCCATAAATTTTTGCAAATTCCCATAAATTCCCAGTAGCTCCTGAAGAAACTTTTCCATTTTTCGGAATTTCTGAGATTTTGACTAAACTGCCTGTAAAGCAACAACAGAAACTCAAACTCAAGCAAAATAATTATAAAATGACGAATAACAGTAGCGTCTCATTCTGAACTACACTGGTCTTGACCCTAAATAACTACATTGTGGCACGGCCATCGGTCTGAAACGTCCAAAGTTCAGTCATGCATTCATTTTGATTAGATGCTGCCTGTTCTCAGAACAAACAACCAGATTGCATTGGACAAACAACCAAACTATCCAAACTGCTGCTCTCTTTCTAAAAAGAGACCTCCCCCATTCTGTACCCCCCCCCCTTTTTTTTTGCTCTAATTGTGTCTGATTCCTTTAGTGTTGTCCTATTTCTTTACAGAATCTCTTTGTGTGGCACTTTTTTTTTACTATGAACTGGAAACCCCCCCCCCCAAATAATCTAGGTGGTCTGAACTGAAGAGCTAGATCCTCAAGTTTAACATAATCACTGGTAATGATCAAATGACTTCACAGGAAAGTCCCGAGATTCAATTAATTTCCTTGTGGAAGGAGTCAGAGTCAGTCAAGGCCCGCCCTCTTGGCTGACAAATTAGTCACGAGAGACGAATTGAAACAATAAAATCCCGCAGCACAATTAAAACCCTCGACCGAACCATGCACCAGCTCAGCACCGCACGAGACTACTGTGAGAGCAGTTGGGGAAAACAGGGAAGCAAAGCAGGAGGGAAACTGTTGGTTAAGTCTGAGAAATGTGCATTCGTAGTGAAATTCCCAGCGGCCTAATGTGACGGAGGCAGCTTTGAACTTTGCAGACGTTCTCGGCATGAGGCTGAGCCGACATTCAGCAGCGCAGCTGAGCTTTCTGGGCTGGTGTGACACAAGGGTTTGGAGCTGCAGCAGAACTTGTGGAATCTGGAAAGCAGCATCTACAACAATGAAGAAGCTTCGACACATTTTCTTCCCCTCACTTTTCCTAAATAATAATGCAGCCACAAGTCAGCCCACTTCAGAGTGAAGTATTTAAAGTTGCACAGTTTGAGACACGATTTGTGTAGTTTTCATATTCAGTAACTATTTGTTTCATTTTTGATCAGAAAAAAGGCAAAACAAAACAAAATAATTTCATTTGAACAAGGCACAGAAGATGAAAAGTGAAAAGTCTCAACATGAGGATTTTAGATCGTGTGCACCGCAGTGGTCAAAGATGTTGGGTAGAAATTCTTAAATCAGCGCTTTTTAATTCACTGTGGCCTCTCAAAAGTCTGTAAAAGAGCTTTGGTTGCACTGCTTCCAAAAGAGCTGGAGCCAAAGCCCACCTTCTCCTCATGTTTGAGGTGGAACACTACACAAGAAAAACCATGAGGGAATCTGATACCTGTGGTTGGGTTTGGACATCTGACTTCACTGCATTGCCACGATATTCGCTGTAAGCTGTGTGACCCCTGAAAATACTGTTTTGCAACGTGGCCAGGGTCTGCAAGGAGAACACCGACCGGCTCATTTGCTCACAGCTGACGAAGCAAGTCGTCAAACTGCAGGCTCTCTGGATCAACGGCTTGCTGCAAGAGTTAAGCCTTACTGCCTTGCTACGTGCAGGACTCCAACAACACGATCCGTTCTTGGAAGTAAAACTTGAGTAGTGCAGTTTCTACTCTGAAAATATTTCAAAATCTTCCTTTAGGTTTGTCAGAGGAGGTCAGAAGAGTACATTTTTCTTAATTTTTGCAGCCTTGCCTTTGGACTGTATGGGTGAAATGTCTTGCTTATCCTCCCATGAGCTATGATAACCGCAACAAACAAACAAAAGTGCCATTTTATAGCATAATCAAGTAACTATGTTGTTATAAAAATCCCATAAATCAAATATGAATTAAAATAAATTTTACTTCCTAATTTAGTGCCTTGAAATTGGGCCTCTGTCTCGTTAAAAACTCCTGCCCTTTCTGAAACTCCTCCTTCAGGAAGTCATCACAACAGCGCTCCTCTATTAACCCTTCGACAGCGTTTTTACCAGCACTGAGAAGGAGCTCCTACAACGAGCTCAGCAAATGTGAAGTTCCACCAAGTGTTTGCTAATTGCTGCTGGCTAGTCTGAAGGAGCTGAGTGGGGCAGTCGCAGACGAGCGGCGCTCTGTGATGCAGAAGCTCGAATGATAGGACAATTCAGCTCCGAAGAGGATTCGCATCACGGGAGACTAATATGCCATTTTGAACACAATAAATGTATCACTGTTTACAGCAAGTAGCCTTGCTGCTTTAAGATCAATAGAGCTACCTTAATCGTCACAACCCATCAGACTGGTGCCTACTCCCACCTCGGTACGTACCGTCAGGTTCCAGTTGACTTGGGGAACCTTGATGTGGAGATTGAGGCAGAAGATCAGGAGAAGGACTCCGGTCACCACGAAGGCACTGCAGCTGACAAACTCAAATAAGTAGACCCCTCCACAGGGAGAACACATCATGATGGTCTCTATGCAGATAAAACTGATGAGTGACAGGACCTGCAGAGATCGGAAGAGCAGAAAGTAAAGTTTAACACTGCACATCCTGGGCGTGTTTGTGGTATTAAAACGCTATGAAAAATTAGCACAGAACTAATAACACTGTTTACCATGCATTTGATTAAAATCCATGCTGAACAAATGTTTGAAATAGAAAGACAAGACTACATCACTCTTTAGTGAAGAGATTCTTAGTGGTTATGCTGGTCTAAAGCATGAAGGTCACTTTATGTTCAACATTTGACGAGACTGCGCTGGAATCCCAAACTTGCGAGTCCTATGAATAGACTAAAATGACCATAAGCTTTTCTCATGAGAGCTGCTGCCGCTGCTGCTGCTGCTGCTGCTGCTGCTGCTGGCAGCCTGGGACGACGCCTGACTGCAGCCAATTTCCATCAACAAACCACAAAATGGGAAAGAAATTCTGCTCTTTAGGAGTTTCTATGCCATCCAGAGCCCCAAAAGACACACAGATTACAGATTAGCTTTAACATACAGGAAAACCAGGAGACATAACAGCCGCGAAGGAAGATGCATATTTTGGACCTAAAACAGCTCAGCTAACATACACAGAAATCCTATTAAATCTATGCGAGAACAGTTCATTTGGATTTAACTTCACTTTTTTAGAAATTTGTCATATTTAGACTGTATTACATGTTTGATGTGTTTTACCAAGCACCATATTTCCACTAGCAGTGCCCACGGTTTTTAAAGAAGTGTTTGACAGCCGTTACATGCATCTATGTGACAAATGCTTGGTAGGATTTCCAGGGAAAAGCATTTCTGTCCTTCCGTCACATCTGTAAGCAGGTCCTTGTGAGCGTGGCGTCATAAACGTCTTGAAAAAGCTGAAGGTTTCTTCTAAAAATCTGACACCTTGTGACAGAAAACAGAAAATAGGAAACGGATCACTGTTTGGTCCTCTAGCTGGATAATGATTGAACCCCCACTTCCCCCCACCCAAAAAACCCCCCAAAAAACAAACATGACCAAAACAAGACAAAAATATTTCAGTCACAAAATCAAAGACTTTGTTCTATGCCCACCTTTGCCTTCAGACCTTCACCTTGTGGGGTGAGCTGATGAAAAGAGAGAATGAGAGGAGTACAGGCTGTCCAAAGAAAAGTGAACAAAGAGTCCTCTCTTTATGTTGCAGCCTTTTTACAGGAGAAAATAAGAGCTCTCATGTTGGCAAAGGGGACAATGGACAGTATTAACAGTAGGGATGATTACGACATTTTGATAAAAGCAAAAAGATCTATATTTTTCCCCCTCAATAAACGTAATTTGAATTATAGGGTGATTTTGTGTGTGTGCGTGCGTGTGTGTGTGTGTGTGTGTGTGTGTGTGTGTGTGTGTGTGTGTGTGTGTCCGTGCGTGTGTGATATTTTGCTACGGCAGCAAATGATTCATTTAATCTAAGTTGTACGTGTCAGTAAGTTGTGAAAGACTCCTCTTGTTTGCTGCAACAATCCTGCAGATTACTAATGCAAGATATGCAAGTAAATGTTTCTCTTTGGGAGTGTTGTAGAAAATACATTTTAGTAAATAACTGCCTTAGGGGAAATTTTAAAGCACCTGACTAAGGCTGACGTTTTTATAGGCACTCAGCTGCCCCGTCATGAAAGGAGACTCAAGCAAAATTGATCAATTATGGCAGTTTGCTCCTGCTAATTTTACCGCCATTTTAGATGCCACCATATGTAAATGTGAAATATGTGGCCTTAAAAGGATGCGTGGCATCCTAAAGAAGCCTTCAGCATTATCGATTAATGATTGATAACATGGATGATGACTTTATGGTTTAATGTGTTGTCAAACAGGAACTAATGAACCTTCAAACTACAGAAAAGACAGTACGTGTACATAAGATATTGGTACTGACAACCCGGCAGCAACCTTAGGATTGACTGAGCACAAGTAACATTCAGACTTGCAACAAGCTGTGCTGAAGAGCAGCATATCTACAGGAAACGTCTTCCTGTTTGCCGCAGAGCAGGCGCAACGGGGGAATTGCACAGATGGGAGATCAGGAATGTGCACAGTTTATCTTTTTCAACTTATGATTGGAATAAAAAGAATAAAAAACCTGAGGTGGATGTGTGGGCGAAACAGGACGCTAAAAAAAATTGTAAATGGGTAAACTGTCAGATCTGTAAAAACTAATTCAATTCCATGATAAGTCTTGTTTCTCAACACTTCTTACAAACTAATGGTCCCAATAGCAAGGAAAGCTATTTTTTATTAACATTTCATAAATGTAAAAATTGGAACTAAAGTTGACATGCAGTTCAATTTGCTTGAAAACTGTGAAATACCCATTTAGTTTAACTATGAAAAGCAATCAGAAATTCACACACCAGCTAGTTCATTCAGGCCTAATTAACAGACTGTCTATGTGAAGCGATCGTGCTGCTCTCTGACACTATGGCATCCTGGGCAGTGAGCCACACCACCCATCTGAAAAACAGTCGCAGACTATCACCCCCTGTTTATATCACCGACGTTTACAAAAGGAGACTCGGATCATATAAGGCTGAAGAAGAAAATGTTTCATCACTGTTATTTGGAAAGACTGTTTCCGAGATTTCAAAACTGGGACTTTAGTTTGTTGAATATCACTCTTTTTTAAAAGATGACACTAACAAAATCGGCCCTTTTTCTGAAGCAACTGCATATTAAACCAATAAAAAGAAAAAGAAAAAAAATAATATAATATGCCCATCGGTGCAAAACAGTGAAAAACGTTCTCAGCCAACAATTGTGAGAATAAAGGGCTCCTTTAGCACATGTGTTCGGGCCTGAAGTTGTGTGTGTAGTTGGACGGCAATCCGTCTGTGACTGCAGCATTAAGTGCAGGCAGAGAAAAGTGGAGAGCTGCTTGAGCTGAGAGATGATGTCATGTCTCAAGAGGAAAGCATATTGCTTCCACAAGGTCTCTGTGTAGCAGGTGTCAGGCGATCGCAGGAGAGGTGGAGGAGGAGTACAAGGACCATGCTAAATTATATTATAATGATTTTCATATCGACCTTCACTGATATGCAGCCTCCTTTCATCATGATTATCCACACCAGCTGTCTCCTTCTTGCCTCCTGTACTTGAAGGCATGTACTAATCTGCAGGATTAAACACACTAGTTGTGTATATAGACGCATTGGACGCCGATCCCCTTGTTACACACCATCTGTTATGAAGAGGTCTTACTCTGCAGGCTAAGCTACGTCACAGGCTCTGCACCTCGATGGGCTGGGACGATGTTCTTCAGCTCTTATTGAAGATAAGAAAGCTGGTAAATTCAGTGTGTTTCAGTGCATATTTAAGGCCTCTGAAAATGAAAGTTTAGTCAGAGAAGTCTCTCTCATTGTAACTAGTGATATCAGAGCTATACGATATCAGAATTTGTGGAAATACCATCTCAAACAATATTTTCAGTGGTGTATGTTTTGCCATGAGGGTTCCAGCTCAGTGGGAGCACTGTCAGGCTCTGAGGGGTTTCAGTTTCTTAACAGTGTGTGTGTAGGGACACGTGGCGAATACTGGCTTGTTGACCCAGTCACAGCACAAAGACAAAGAGAAGCCTGCTGCCACGCCAGTCACACCCTGGTCAGATTACATCAGTCAGCCCGGGTCAGGTTCAGTCCGTGTATTCATCTTAGGAAGACCAGAGAGGTCGAGGGGATTGTTGAGCATCTTGGTGCAGATGCATTTCAATTGCTCTAGACTAGCATGATGACGTGTTGATTAGTTTAGCTGTTTGAGCATCAAGCCAGACAACCAGCACCGTTAGCGCAGTGGCAGTTTTCAGTATGAGCTCTGTGGCTCATCACCCTGGGTGGCTCAGCCAGGGGGCGCCACCAACGCTGCCAGTTGCTTCCTGAATTAGTTTTCTGTTGCTTATTTGCATGTGCAGCAAGTGGAGAGAAATGATAAGCTAACATCATCGTTTCATAGTCAAGTAGTCGTAACTTTAACATCCTTAGAGGGGTTAAACCTGAACTGGATCATTCTATATCAAACATAGACCCTTTTAAATATTCAAATTCTGGAAGGAATAGTAACTTGGGGGACAATGAAGTGACTTCCCCAGGGAACCACTGATGCAAGTACCACCACTGCTTTTATATGTGGTAGGTTAAAACAGGGCCTAGCTAAAGTGATAATTAGGTATTGTTACTAATGTGCTGCTGATGCTTTTCAACTGAGACGTTTTAATGATGTAACATGAAGTTCATAAAGGCTCTTTACTGCAGACCTGCAGTCTATGCTGTGGTTTCACAACCGGTTATGCAAATACACACAAATACTCTCTGGTCGGCTTCATAAAGCAGCATCTACGTTAAATGCAGGTTCGGTCAATGAAACCTCAGTGAAAGGAAAAAATGCTAAGTTATTAGTAAACGTTGCTGATTGCTCACTGAGCATTCCAAGATACTCTTTCATTTCGCTTGCTACGTTAGCAGAGTCAGTTCCTGCATGAACGTAAGTATGGCTGCTCACGTTATCTCCTTCTAGAGCCTCTCCTGTTTGTCTCTGCATCAAGAAAGTTTCAGGAAATGTAAAAGTCCTAATAGGCTGCACATTAAATACAACTAGATGTACACTCGGGGTATTTGGCATTCAGAAAATATTGTGTAAACCACAGAAACAGTGCTATGAATGTAGGTTTGAAAGAATGCTACCATAACATTGCAAAAGTACAGTAGTCGCATCAGGAAAATATCACTAAGGCAGCTTTTTCCACTGACTCAACATTAATTAATCAAACAAAGCACTATACACAAGTGATAGCATGAGTTTTCCGATGTGTCTGTAGTCACTATTATACAGCATTATGAAAAGTTTTGCACAAAAGAAAAATAATTCTTCTGGGGTTGCATGTCATGAGGAAAAGGCTTTCGTTTGCAAACACTGAAACTCCCTCTACATTGCAATAGTTATATTTATTTGATTGATTTTAAAAACAGATTTGTTTATTTATTTATTTTATAACTCCTTGTGTAAAAAGTCTGAGTCTAATACACGTTTATTTGAAACAAGTCATTAGGAAGTAGCCACTGAAATGGGGAGAGGACGAGGCTTTCCATCACACTCCTTTCTCAGCGCAAAAGGTTGAAAACCAGACGAGTTTATGATTCATAATGCAGATTCACGATTCATATTCCGCCATGCCTAGTAAATAAATACTTTTTATTTTGTTCTGTGGGGATGGTAATGACTTCCTCTTGTAACTGTATAAAGTTTACTCATTTACAAATGACACAGCCATTTCCTGCTCAAGGATCTCTTTCCAAAGCACAGCACAGTCCTGCAGGTCATTACACGCAGCCAGCTCTGCATTGTCTGATCTGAGCTCTAACATGGTCATCATGCAGCCTTGGACTGCTCACAGAGAATTGAAATTACAGGTCGATGGAGCTATTAGCGCTTGGCTAGAAGTCGGTAAGGCTCCTCGGAGATGCTGAGTGTAGTCTTGAAAGACTTTCATTGGTCCTCTCTTTGTCGGTGGAGGACAAATATGACCACCTCAGATGGAAAAATCATTATCGCAGCGGAACAAGCCACTGACACAAACAAAGACAAAAGTGTAGCAGGAGGATAAAAAAAGTATCCGTAAAAAGTATTAACAACCCCAGAGTTTTATCACATTATGCCACATTACAAGCTTAAATACATTTTATATTTCCTGATAGACCAACAGTGGAAGGAAAGCAGTTCATTATTTTCAATAATTTTGAAGGGTTTTTTTTTTTACATATAAAAGTGGGTTTCAACTTTGTATTCAGCTCTTTTTACTCTGATACCCCTGAATAAAACTTAATATCCAGTGAAACAGCCTATTTACAGGACAAGTACCAGTCCTGCAGTCTGTCTTTTATGAAAGAATAGAGAGAGTGTTGACTTGTTAAAAGAATGCCAAAAGATTTCCCCTCCACAGTTCGCCAAAAGCTACGTGAGGGCAAAGAAAATATATGACAGATTATTCTCCTGTGAATAAAAAAAACATAACTTTTTGTTCTGCATGAAAAAAAACACGATGTTGTGGAAACACCCTTACAACACCAAAGACCATGAAATATGATCATCATAATGTTGTGGGAACTGTGAAGCTGGGTACAGTTTAAGGGAAGCCAAATGGGGCTAAATAAAAGGTGCAGTCCAGCAAGAAAACATGCTAGATGCCAAAAAGACAAATAACATCAGCGTATAGCTAGGGCTTCCACGGAATGGTTTATATCAGAGTATTTTCATGCGTTAGAATTTCCTAGTCTCCAGTGTTTAACCCTGCTGAGAAATTTTGGATGTGACATTTGACAAGCCAAAATTTCATTCATTAGATGTGCAAAGATAGTCATGACACCACAAGCTGTGACTGCAACAAAAGGTGGTTAAATTAGAGGACTCTATATTGTTGCAATTCTCACACCGCATTTGTAAAAACTTATTTTTATTTCTCTCCATCGTAAACCATTCTCTTGGGTTGGCCACAGAAAAATCCCAGCTTTTGTTTGTAATATGACAAAATGTAAAATATCCCCATAGGTATGAAAACGTTTGGACTGCAGGACATTAGGTAAGTTTAACTGCATCTACCTAAAAGTATTTTAGGGGATTATAGCTACAGGTAAAGGCTTTCAAGCTAGAACGTGCAGCTTTACAACATTTTGGGAGCAGATTGTTATTCTAAAACTGACATTCTGCACTTTCGAATCAAACTGATAATAAAGAGATTACAAGATTATCCAACTTAAGGCATCGATAAATAAACCTCTAATCTTTATCTGATTTATAGATAAAAACAAAACAAAGACCATCACAGAACATGATGTGTTTTGGACATGTTTACAGAGCAACAAAGTGGGAGTTTTGACTTTTGATGCATCATTTAATGAACAGAAATAAAAGTCAGAATTTTCAGTACTAAACCCGTTGTAGCTAATCAACGTTTGGGAGAATAATAGCCTACCAAATACAGCGGATCTTTTCAATTGCAATAAATTGCTTTGGCTATTATAATTCAATATATTTTTTGCAGTTCTTACTGAAGCCAAATGCATTTACAAATGTTAGAAAAGTTACTAATCATAGTGATGAGACCCTCTTAGTTAAATCTCTCTTTTACCAAATCCAGACAAGGCATAAAGTTTGTATCTGATAATAATGAAGGACTGGACCTCAGTGTAGGCTTATACTGCTAAATAAGTATTATGGTTGCCTTTCAGTGCATGAGTTTATATTGACATTATTTTTGGCATGCAAAAAAAAAATCCATAGCGCTTCCTAAGTCCTGTTTGTCTTCATAGAGAGGATGTTTGCTGCTCATACATGTTTATGCACAATTCTGGGCAATACGTAATAACTGTGCATCCAAGCACGGCCCCACTTGAGTCTGCCATTGCAGTCCATTACCACTTAAGCATTTCTAGCTAAACAAAATAAACTGATGTCTTGTGCTGCAGCTGAGTCAAAATCAGGTGGTATTTGAGCATGAATCTACTCAGCAAGCTCCAAACTTCTCCCACACTGATGACAGATGGCTTCCTATACTACCTTTCCCACATGCACAAAGGTAAACACCGCAGGTGCGTGCAACAGCTGAGACTTTCTGTAATCCTCTCGCACACTCCAGCAGGCTGCCAGAGAATTTAAGCGTTTCGGGGTTTTTTGGGGGTTTTTTTTTACTGTAAGCCAAGCTCTAAAAGTGAACAAAAGACGGCTGCACCAACCGTTTGGTTATTTAGGTCACTTGTTTTGTACGTAAACACTGACTGAGGTAATTACTACTCCATGTTTCCTGTTTTGGACACACAACACTTTATGTGCACAAGTGTGTGCTGTTTCGAATTATCTGGCACCAGAAGAAGAGAAATGGTCAGGCCTTAATAGATATTTCCTCCACTGCTGAGTTTTATCAGATCTTTGGGAGAACTCGTTTTTTTTTTACCTCTGATCACAGTTCAGACGTTTGGTTACAGCACACTGGTCTACAAAAGTATTTCTGGGGACACTAACAAACAGTTTCCCCACCAAATGTTATCAAACTAAGTCCAGCTTAACATTGAGGGAAAACCTAACAATAAAAGCCTTACATAGATATGGGGAAATTGTTAACAGTAGTTCCATGATGCTGCAAAGTGACCTCTGCTTCTTCATGGGTTGGTGATCCTGATGTGGGTAGTTCTGCGTGCTCTTGTTATTCCACAGATTCTTTTGGCAATTAAGCTTTGAGTTGATCGCATGTGTAAGATAAATAATTCATAAGAAATGTGACAAGGAAGCATTGCATTCTTTCAGTCATACTTAAAAAAAAAATCCTATAAAGATGGATGCTTCATCCAACTTCAGTGCGTTATTGGCTTATGTCGTGCGTCATAGTTTGATATATTCAGATACACATCTGTGAGCGGCGCAGCTCAATGTTTGCTTGAACTCACCACTTCCACCGCCTTCAAAATCCCGAAGTAGGACACGAGGTACTCCATGTCGCACCTCATCGCCCCCAAAACGTTGCGCGAAAGGACGGGCTCCGTGGTGGGCTGGTACGGGCTGCTGGCCCCGGAGATCATGGACGTGTTGGAGGCCTCGCCGTCAAAGCCCTCGGTCTCCTCCGTGGTCCTCATTGTGATATTGGGAGAGGCTGGACCCTTAGCAGCAGAACTGTTTACTCACAGCATAAAAAGAGGGGGAAACGCGCGGCGGTGACAGCACGCCAGGCGTTTACGTTGCGGCGCAGGCTGTGTGGCGAAGAACAGACTTTGTTTCATGCAGGCTAGAGGTGGACGGAGAGAACAAACCAGAAGGTCCGCTTATCATCGCCTCATCCTGGGGCAGATGCTCTGGAACACGACGCGCAGGCAAAGCAAGCTGCAGCGTTTCCTCCTTCTGGCTGAGGGAGCCGCACTTATTCCTTGGGTCACTAGTTCGAGTCCCAGTGTTCGTTTAGTCCGGGCGAGGTTGGTTATTATTCAGGTCACGCCTAATGTGCCTCATATAAGCGAGAAAAAAAACATCCGATAAATTTGGTGCTGAAGAATGCTAAGAGATCCCCGTTGCCTTCCTAACTAACTCAATTACAGAGGCGCGCAATGATTTGGTCGCCGCTTTGCTTGCTATGGATGGAAAGCCAGCTTGTCCCCGCCCCTCTGAAAATCTGCACATTCTTGAGTAGGCTCAGTGCCCGTTTTATTCCCAAACAGCCTGTAAAACCATTTCAGTCTGAATCACGTCGAAGGAGCCGAGCATAGCTGCAGACTATTATCTCTCTACTAAACTATCAGTTTGATTCTGGAGTCTTTTGCCCCCAGTTCTTTGTCCTTTGAACTCTTTGTGACTCCCAGTTTAATGGCAATATCTGTGGGGCCTACTAAGCAAAGAGTAGATTTCATGTAATACTTGAAAACAACTACATTTTCCTCTATACAAGTTGGTTTCCCTCCAATACGTTAAAGTAAGCAATCGTCGGCACACCACACTTAAAGAATTTAAATAGTCTCAAATTTCTCATTGAAGTTCAGTTTGCTTGCGCTTTTCTGCCATCTCGTGGTGAAAGCAGGTATTACAAGCTACAAGATTTTAAAGCCTGAAACTAGAAGGCCGATTATGTTCTTTAAAATACTATGTAAATATGAAACATACCTGCATATGTCAAACAACAAATCAGTCTTTGCACATTCACTGCCCCATTATTATCGACTTGTTTAAAATGTATACATAAACAAAAAATGGTCCTTTGAGGTGGAGTTTTGTTTGCAAAGAGGACAATAAGTATTTACTTGTCCCACTTAAAACAACCTGGAGACATAAGTGTTAGACATTAAATCTAATTTAAAAAATCTAGAAAACCACATCATGTCATTTTGAAATAATTTAAACTGATATGTGATAAAACAGAAGCAAATAAATTCAAAATCCCAAAAGGAAATTGATCCCAAAAGGAAATTAGATGTTGCAACTCATACTATTCAAGGTACTTGAAAGAGTTGTTGTAGATGCTGATGGCTGTGGGCAGGAAGGGTCTGCTGTGGTGGTCTGTATTACAGCGAGGGACAAGTTGAAACGGGAGAAAACAAAGACAAACAGGTCTGTGAGAACCAAGAACGCCTGCTGGTTGGTAGGTGATCAATTTATTTCATGCAGCAAAATGCACATTGGTTATTTAAAAACAATACAATTTAATTGATTTTTGCTGGATTTTATGCAATTTTTGGATACCGTCTCACACAGTTTAGGTGTACCTATGATGACAACTGCAGACCTCTCCATGCTTTGCAAGCGAGACATTTGAAAAATTGGTAGGATAAGAACTCTATAGTTTATGCTTATAAACTAGAGTTAAAACATTCTACAAAAATATTAACACCAGATAAAAATGTGCTTAGATTTGACTGGATATGCACATTCAAATGATCTATTGTAGGTGCACATTTTGAAGCAGTACGTTTGAAGCAACAGCTTTATAAGAAAATTTAAAAATAAAAAAAATCAAAAAAATCAGACGGAGACATAGGATTCTTGGTTTTATTGAAGCCAGGGGTCTGATAAACATTTTCCTTATCTTTGTCAGCATAAGAAGCTAGGATCCACATGGCAGCTTAGAGGCTACAGAATTGTGTTAAAGACAATATACAATCAACCTTCTGAATTACTCCAGACACAAAAGAGCCGGCCATGTGCTTAAAAATGTCTCAGTATCTTAAATATAAAAGGACTGGAAGCAGAAGCTCGTAGTCTCGCATAGATGTAGACAGTCAATAGTGGTTGAAGGCCATTCGGTTAGGATGTGACGAGGCAGCTGATTTCCGCTCGCATCCGAGTACAAAAGTTAATTTCGGTATTTTATTCAAATCAATCGACCGAAGCAACGTCCGATCTCCAACACAGAGTAAGCACGGCACTGAAACCGAGTGGCTTAATTTCAGCTAAGCGCTTAAATTAAGCCGATGTGGCTGTGTGTCGTCAAAACACACCAGGGTGGTCGGTCAAGGCAGAGGCATTTTAAACTGAAAATTCAGAAAGGCAAAACCATTGAGAAAAAAACAAAACAAAACACGCTTAATTTGACAGCAAACACAAAGGGCAAGTGTTGAGCAAAGATCCAAACATGTATATTTTACCAACTACCAGCAGGCTTACGAGAAATGTCCTATAACTTCATATTATTCTTGCATAATACTAATAATGCTGCCCTTTTCAAATTCTGACGATTTCCTTTCTCATTTTTTCTGAAAGGGGAATTCACTCCAATTTTTAGACAGACCAAAAATAAGAGATAAGGAACTTCTTCTATAAATGTCCAAGGAGAAGTGCTTATTAAACATGTCCGCTGCTTCTGGTTGATTATAAATTGTGCTTCATCTAGTCCAACTACAGAGAAGAAGAAAAAAAAAGCTTAAAAGCTTCATCTTTAGCAAAAGTAAATGCAAAGTAGATAATAATGATCATTTTAAAACAAGCCTGTTGACCAATGTAAGATACTTTTTTTTTTTAATTTTCCGTTACACCTTTTGAAAATAGTAAATTCAGAGATAAACCCTGTGTGCCAAAAGTTACTTTTTAAGTGGTTTAACAAAATGTATCCCTAACCTACAGCAACAAAATACTGTAGAGCCCATTAACCCCCAACCAAAAAATGATAGATGCAGTTGAACAGATGAAGCTTTTTCTACCACTTTACAGGGTATTAATAAAAGTTGAAAGGCAGGTCTGATGAGTGGAATGAAAGAGCTTCATGCAGGAGTAGCACAGAAAAAAGGCCACTGGTTAATCTAATGGAAGACATACAAATGCAGAAAGTAAAGACTACTAAGCATCTTTGGTTACATGTTCCAGTTCCCACCGGTTCGTTCCTCCCTTCGCCTCACTTGAATAGCAATTGGCTGCTTTCCCCAGACCATTTCAATAAAAGCCACTCCACACTGGATATTATCCATAGGATTAAGCAGGGCCTTGCATAACGAGCTTGTGCTAACATTTTTGGATTATGGTATTAAACTACAAACTTACTCACTTTATGATATGGTACAGTATGCCTGCTGCAAGTAAAAGTTCAAAACAGTAACGACAGAAAACAATCAAGCAACCCCTTAAGGACACGCAAAGTTAGGATCTTTCCTGTGAAGGCAAGGGGGGCCTAGTGTGGCGAACTAAGTCGCACATTGAAGGCAAAAGGTCGTCGTTTAAATGGGCACCAAAGTAACAAAAAAAACCCCAAAAAAACCACATGAACCAACAGGTTTCCTATAGGGATGTGTTTGTTTCTCCACAGACTTCACGTAGAAAACAGGAATGTTTTTTAACCGACATGCAAAGTACAGCGTGAAGAAAATGTGAAACCAGAGGTGAGAACAAATGCCGTCTAACACTGAAGAGTAAGATATCTTTTGTTTTGTTCAAACCACAGCACAGAACTGAATGTGTGTTGGCTGCAGTGAAGTGGTTTCAGCCAAAGTTGCTCCCACCGCTTTCCTTCTTGATATAAGCAGCCAGTGCACTTGAAGGCAATTACTCTGTTAAACGTTATTAAAGAGGCCACAGAAAGCTTATTTCTGAAAAAATAAAAAATCCAAAAGCTGACAAAAAAAAAAACAAACAAAAAAAAAAAAACATGAAACAAAATAAATTAATTGGGGGACAAAACAACAAAGGCCCTAAAACCAGTGGTGCTACAGTGCATTTCCTCTAGTGTAGACAAGCACCTCTACTACGACACAAACGGCTAACTGTGCGAGGCACTTAGGAGTTATAGTAGGAAAGATGCTGCCCAACCCCTTCCCAAAATATACAAACCTTTACCTAAAGAAGCAACGCTGCTGCAACCTCTAAGCCCTTCAAATAATAAAAAAAAATCCCATCCTGTCTCATTTAGTCAAAGAAGCTATTTTCACTATTTGGACAGAAACGCGTTTTGTACAAAATTAAGTTAACCTGAATATTGTTGTGACGCTTTTATATTTACAGAATCCTTCGAGATGAGCGAGGGCAAATGATATGCTATCAGCTGTGTGGACATGTCATATTAGTGTCTTGATGTCAGTGACATTTTAACATGTTGCCAATAAATGTTTCCTTGAACAAAGAAATGGTGCGGAAAATAAAATAAAAAGGAGGAACTTTGTATAAATACATCAGTATCATATTCAACAATTTTTTTTTCCTTTTTTTTTTACATATGTTTGCAAGTATTTCAATTACTTTTCCTAACATTTCATGTTTAAATATCTTTCCAATCGCAACCAAAGATTCTTCCGCGAGATAAGCTGAACCAGGGGCCACGAGGCCGAGTGTGTTTTCACTCTTCGGAGTCCGTGAGGACAGTGTTTTATCCCAGAGACGGAGGAGGCCTGCAGCACCAGCGCCTCGGACCGGCTGCCGGGGGGGGGGAGGGAAGAGCTGCACACGTTTCCAAAAACTGACATCCCTCACAAAATAGCATTTACAGTTGAAGAGAAGACAGAAAAATAAAGCCAAGCCTTCCGGCACTTCCTCATCTCACTAAGAGATCCGTCTGTGTTTATCGCTCATCCCATCTCACCATCTGATCGCATCGGAAGCTCATTTGGTGAAACCGACAGTGTGTGCAGACTGATACAGGCGTTGGGAATTTGGTCAAATTTTTTTTTTTCTTTTCTTTTCTGTTTATGCTCACATGTAGATGTATGTTTTTTTTTTTTTTTTTTTTTTTCCAGAGTATTAACGCAGTGGACGACGCAGCCGTTTTGTTGCCTTCACGCTTCGTTCTCTGTTGGCGATACGTTGTTAGCTGAAACCACGGAGTCTTGCTTGCGAGTCATCCGGTCCAACTCGGCCTGGACGTCAGTCAAACCCGGCTTCTGCCCTTGGGAAAAAGGAAAGAGAGAAAAAAACCCAAAAGTAATCTCCTGTAGCTTCTGTGTTTTTGTGGAAAAACAAAAGCAAATTTTCTACAATCAGAAAGATGATGATTTAAGAGTTTGAATGGGGATGCGGTACAATGATGGTGATTGGCGACTCATTAACACCCATGCAAAACTATATATATATATATAAACACAACATGTAGTCATGCACTAATTCTTTGAGTTTGCTCTCAGATGTTAGCGGCGCTCAGAGCTAGAGCAAAACATACACAAGTGATCTGAGGCAGCAAGGAGTTATGCAGTGACTTTAGTCATAACACAATGTTTGACTCCATTATCTTAGAAAGATAAAAAAAAAAAACAATAACAAAATGGACAAGGGCTGAAAATACAGCAACATGGTGAATTCAAGTGGTTTTAAAACAAAAGGTGGATTAGTTGAGCAGGACTTATTAGTTCCCATGCACACACCAGTGACAGATGCTTTCAGTGGATACAGGCCTGTCTCTTCAGCAGTCAGAAGTCGAGTCAAAGTTGACACCTTTTCATTTCTCCTGAATTAACCATCTTACTCAGGCTGGAGGCATAAAACGTCAGACAGCAGAGCGGCTCACAGCTTCAGAGAACAAGATTCCCTCATTCCGCTGTTACTGTGAAACCAGTCGGCGCTTTTTATCCCGTACAGCATGACATCTTGTTAACTGAACGGTATTGTCATATGTTGCTAATAAAACACGCCTTTTCCCTGTTGGTTAGTGAAGACACTTTTTGGGCGCGCAACAGAATGAGTGGAGCTTTGAAGACGGCATGTTTTCAGGTCATCTTTCCATAATCCACAGGAATAATTCAACCCAATAATCCACTATTAAGGTAGTTAATAGTGGATTAACTATTCGGCTCTGTCCCTGTGGTACGATGCAAAGAGTTACAACTACTTGAGTTACTGGCTGAAAAAATAAAAAATAGTAGAAGTCTTACTTCACCATATGTTTTACTTTTACTTGAAAGTAGTGCTACTCTTAATAGAGAACAATTTGTGGCTACTCTACCCACCTCTGCTCTAGTTTCTAGTTTATTATCAGCAAGATGAAAAAAACAAACTGTTTTTTTTTAAAAGACCAGTTATAAAAGTGGCTCAAGCGCTATCCCTGGTTAAAAACTGAAACCACTTTAGTGGAAAAGTCTTAATTGTGTCAACATTCAAAAGTGACAACTGCAAACCGTGAGAGAAGAAGTTACAACAAAACAGTCACACACCCGAAATAAACAAAGAGATGTTCAGCACTGGAGTGATGCATTATACCTGTTTTCTTGGCAGATCCTTGCACTCCAGCTCCGACTGCTCCAGATCCCGGGCTTCCTGGAGATCCAGTCTTTTTACTCAACAGACTGTTGAAGAAGTTGGCCAGCACTCCCTCATTAGCAGCCCCTGCTGCAACAGAAATGTTTCTGCATTACAGCAGAGTCTCCACATTTTGACCCGACGAAAGCCATCATCCACCACACCACATTACCATTTGAGGTTGTAACGTTAAACTGACCCAAATGTTTATTTCTGATTCCAAATATTGACCATTTACTTCCTTAGCGTACATTCATTGTGTTTTGTTTATATTAAATGCCGTTTTCTAAGCTAAGGAGAAATGTTATAGAGATTTCTACAATCAAACCAGAGTACTGTAAAATTGGATTTTTGCAGATTTTAATAGGTAAAATTCAAGACTAAAACATTTTAAGATGCATGTAATTTAAGACCTGCCAGAATTATTAGAAATAAGTCGACTGACTTATTCAGTTACAGTTAAATATAATGTTCAACTTACCCAGGTGTTTTTTTTGTTTCAAGCAGATGGTCTGGATAACTATTTACATTCACTTTTGAAGTCGGATTTCGTTAAATACAATCTCTGGTTTCTAATGTGAAAGAAATGTTTTTAACTTCCTAAATCTGAGGCTTTGACCTATATCTTTGTTTTTGAGGGGCGAGTTGCATTTTCCGGCTCTCCAAATACACTTCATTCTATACGAATTATATAAACAAAGGCTTTTTTCACTGCAAAGCTAGATGACCCCTGCTCAAACAAATTAAGAGAGTTTTATGAGCAGATTCCCTCTACAGTTTTGCAGAAATGGCAGCGATTAATTCCTTCCCACTGGGCTATTTATTGAAGAACATTAATTTCTCCATTAAGAACATTAATCACAGCATTTTAAACAGTTCATTGCTGTTCAGGGAAACATGTTCAAATTTTAGCAAAGCCAAATGAAATATAAGACTTTTGAGGGGACAATCTGGAGATATTCAACAAGTTTTAAGGCTTCTGACAAACTCCTGCCACTGTCGCCATGTGAAAATGGCGATAACTCTAGGAAAATTATTCTTTTAGTGATGAGGAATAAACATCACACACTAACCTTTCATGTTAGGGTCAGGCTTTTTGACAGAGGCCATTGGTGAGCTGGTTACACTTGGCTGGCCAGCACGACCCGCCGGCCTGGGGGACGATGACATCGTCCTTCCAGGAGATTCCTAAAAAGAGATTAGTCGGTCAGTCAGGAAAAGTCAAAGCGCAGCAAACGTAGCTGGGACTTTCAGACACTCACGGTTGCTCCTCTGGTTGGTGTTGCTGGCTGCTTTGCTAGCAAAGACTGCAGGGGAGAGAAATAGGAATTAATGGCTTCCAACAGCCGCTGATGCATCTGAATTCATGACTGTTTCATGCGAGACACAGAAGGGAGAAGTGGAGGAAACTCATTTTAAAAATATTTTTTTCTCCCGACTGCTTCCTGCTTTATGTGTCCTTAAAAAGGGAAGTTATGTGTGGCATTACTCAAAGGACAAAATACGAGTGTGAGTGGATACAATGTGAGCGTGATGCTATGCAAGCTGCAATTCTTAAGTAAAAATGTAAATGTGAAACACAAAGAATGAGCTGAAACTCACCTGCTGCTTCATCAGGAATACCTGCTCGTCCTCTGCATTTATCTCTTTGTCATGAACCAACTAAAAGGAAAAAAAAAAAGAAAAAAAAAAAAGTCATAAAATCTGTTATGACATCTTGTAACGTCCACTGTCCAGTCACTGTGCCAGCGTTTGCTCTGCCGTACCTTTCGTACTGGAGGCTTTGTGATGAAATCTTCAAACGGATTGTCGGGTCTGACCGTCGTGAGGTTTTCATGCAAGATCCCAATTTTCTTCTCATTATCCCATCCAGACGGACTGAGAGCAAAAGGAGAAGATCGTTTACAGGCGGGAGGGAAAACGAGAGGCGTAAAGAGTTTTGTAGCAAACAATCCAATTTCACTTTAAATGACTGCGACAAAATGAGCAGCTGTACAACAGTGATCAACAGGCGAACAATCACATGCCTTACTTACATGAATACTGCATCTTTCTCCACCACCAAGGCGGGCGTGACGAACTGAAAGTCATACAGCTTGTGCACTATGTATTTGTAAAGCAGATCCAGGTTCTTCTCCTCTTTGACTGAAGTGTAGATGAGCCCAGCGCCATCTGTTGTTGGATTTAGTTAGGGAAGCTACTGACAAAAAGTGTGTCATAAAGAGTCCCATATAAAACAACCTTTTCCCTCCCAAACAACTGTGTACAATTGAGAAATTTGAATGATTACACAATACAACAAGGATACACTGTAAGCTGAATCGTCTGATGCAGGACTGGATGAAATCAAAGTGCTCGTCTCGGAAGTCGTGCTCCTTCTCTAACACGCTGATCGCGTCACACTGAATGGAGTTAAAACAGAGATGGACAGAAAAGGAAAAAACAGCAATAAAGGTGGAGCACACAGAATCCTTAAGGGTGTTCTCCATTCAGTCCTCACAAAACCCAACTTCCAACATCAATTAATTATATCACAGGGTCTGAAAAACATGTTTTGTTGTTTTTCCCCTCATGGTAACTACTTCAGTATTGTATGTGTAAATTAGGCATTAGGGAGCTATAAGTAAACACAGATTGCTGTCTAATGTCCACATAAAAATGTAAATTTGCTGCTAAGGCAACACATGATTTTGTCTATTTTTTTTGGGCCTCACTCAAGTAGTTTGTCTTCCTTCAACAATAATAAAAAAAAAGGGACAAAAGCAATACCAATAAAAAGGAGTGTGCACTGCTTTCCGCTTGCAGCAACCACATGTCTTTTATAAAAACAAATCATACTGGCAACATTTAGTGCAAGGACAATTCAACAAGCGGTGATTAAATTTCAGTGTTAATGAATGTTTTTCCCACCTCTGTTTATAGGACTCCTGGAGAAAGTTAACAAATAAAGTTTGCTAAATGTTTAACGTAGCTTAAAAGCGGTATCTTTAAGAAAGACATAAACACTGTGAAGAGGGCTACGCCACATCATCTCATTCATGGCTATGAAAAAGACGCTTAAAACCAGGATTAAATGGTCTGGAAAATAAGATTGCCTCAACCTTATAGTGCCCTCATGTTATTAAACCTGGGGTTTTTTTTTTAGACTGATTATTTACCTTTGTGCAAACTATTAGCACTGGAATGCCCAAGTTGTGTGTGAGTGTGTTGTCCCCAAGTGGTAACACAACGGCTTCGTCTTCCCCTGATGTCGGAGCCCGTCGGGGGGAGGCTGGGGTGGCATCCTCTGGTTCTGCGTACTCTTGAAAGGCTTTTACCACTTGGGAGTAAAAAAAAAAAAAAAAGAAAGAAAGTACAAAACTTGTGAATACAGCACTGAAATTAGGCAGTGAGTAACAGACTATCTGAACTCTAACAGAAGTTCCAGTAGTTTGATGTCTTTGTTTCGTGCAGTGAAACAAGCTGACCACAAAAATGGACTGAGTTTCATTTGGGCACTCAAAGGTTCTGGCTTTGAAAGAATATTTTTGCTTAGTTGACTAAATTTTAAGATACTGTCCAAATGCAAATACCAAGTTCAATCTCACTTGTTGTGGTTTCTAACAATCTATGAACCTAAACTGATGTTTTAATTGTGCAAAACTTGAAATCACTCTAAAATTACTATAGGAGTGTGTCAACGACTCATCCAACATGGTTCCCTAAAGAACCCAGAACAACATCTGAAGCACTGCAGGACTCTTACTTCAGCTGAAGTAAATGTTAATGAGTTAACACAAAGAGAGATGTGGCAAAAGTTTTATCCATAGGGAGCTTATGGATAAAATCCCTGGTTAAAGTTATTAAAATCCCTGCTGGCCAACAAAACACCATAAAGATCTATTTCACACTTACCAAAACGTATATTAATGACACCTAAAACTTTTGAGAAAATATTGAATGAACTGAAAAGACAAATATAATTCATTTGGTGTAAAACCATGTTTCAGAAAAATAACTTACTGACAGATTTGGCAATAGTAGAGTGATTGTTAGAGGCTGCTTAGCATCTTCAGCACATGAACAACTTTCACAATTTATGGAAACATCAATCCTGACCTGTACTAGAAAATCCTGAAGGGGAACGTCAGACAATCAGTTTGTGACCTTAAGTTCAGAAGCACTTTGGCTGTGAAGCAGGACGATGATCTAAAACTCTCAAAGAAAGACCAAGGTGAAGATGTTTGTGTGTGTCTGAACTAAAATATGATTGTGGTGCTGTGGCATGACCTTAAACAGTTTGTTCATGCTCAAAACACACTCAATTCAGCTAACTTAAGATAATTATGGAAAGAATTGGTGTAAAAGACTTCTAACCAGTTTTCACTGTTGCCTAATTGCAGTTGTTGCTGCCAAGAGTGGAACAAACACTTTTTAGGTGTAGGAGGGAATTACTTTTTAAGAGTACTTTTTCCACATACCATATTTTAGATAGCTTGTTTTCCTCAATGAAATTATTTTTGATTCTTTTTTTTCCTCCCCTTAATTTACTTGGATTATCATGAACTGAAACATGTGGGCATGAAAAAAAAATGCAAAGACACAAAGGCCTGTCTCACATTTGCCAAAAACGGTCTTGACGATCCCCAAGACTTTTGGAAAAATGTTGTGTGAATATTTGCATGAAATCACAGCTCTACCCATAACAGAGAATCGGGGGAAGAAAATTAGAAATGACATTCATCCCCGTCCTGTCGAGCTGGAAAAGCTGTCCAGATATTTTCAAAGCTGCAGCAGGAGTTTGGGGTTGTGGGGGGTTATGAAGCAGGAAGCTTTGGCTTACTTCCTCAGGCGCTTAGAGAATGCAGTTTGGAAAGAGCCCATTAAAACAGACAAGCTCGTCAGTTTTGGTCAAACTTTTTTCCTATGAACAGGGAATTCTGAACATCAGACAAGCACTGGTGCTCAAATCGCTCTTTAAGCAAATCCTTCGTGGAGTTTAAGATTACACACAGCCAGAAACCATGTATAAATAGCATTTACAATTTATCAAGAGTACATGGCTTTTTACCACGACCCACAAGAGAAATAAAAATGAGCAACAGGAATCATGCACTCATTTCTCTCTTAAGGAAATAGTTACTTTATTTTGAACTTTACTTTATGTCACCAAGTATTAAATGAAGGTAGCACAAGCTGACAGACTTTGCCCCATCAAGACCTACTTATCTGTTTAACAAACAAAGGTGAGGCCAAAACGCATCTGTACTCTAAAGGAATCTGAGTAACCCATTTAAGTACCAAAACAAGAACACTCATCTGCATTCTCAAAACTGCGCAGCCAGAACGTATGTGCATGCAGCATTCTCAGATATTCTTAAGTAGCAAAAATTCCTCCATTATCAGCAAAGCTGAGAGCAAAAACATTGTCGTTTTAGCACACCGTACTGCAGAAAAAGGCTGATCCTGTAATTTGACAAGAGTAGGCCCAAGAAGCCCAACCTACTTTTAGTCACGGCTCTAGAGCAGTCAGAATATCCGGCCCACTGACTGATTTCAGACCCACTCAGTTTACTTCCTTTCCTTGACGTTGCTCTTGGAAAGGGAAGCAACCATGATGCAAGACATGTGCAAGACTGCCTGGACAAAAGCCACTGACACAGTCTCCCAGACTTCAGCTGGCCCGCCTGCATAACTTGGTCTCACCACTGTGTTACCGACATGACAATGCTGCTTTATTTTAGAAGACACACTGGAAGAGCCTGACAAAACACTGAAATGTAACTGTCAAAGAACTGACCGCAGTATTAGGACCACCAAAGACTGCAACAGCGAAAACTAATACCATCACTGTCCATTATCTGTGAAATTATGGCTCAGGTTGAAAATCTACCAACTACAGCAGATGAGACTAAGGATGAGTTTTTCCTTCTTTAAGGATGCTCAAAATTAAAAAAATAATAATAATCTGTCAAAATCACAACCAGCAGCCTCAATGAAAACCTGAAACTGGCATCAAATGAGAAAGGCCTAAATGTGAAGGCAACCATATATGACCACTTATGATATTAGAATCTTTGAACTGAAGGAAATTCTTCATGAAACTACAGAGATGAGAACCAATTCAAAATGTTTAACTTTAAGTATAGTTTGGTCAAACCCTCAACAGCTTCCTCTTTCTATCGCACAACTTCCTCATTACTGTTAAATTACTTATTTAGCATCTAATACACAGAAAATAAATCAGAAAACGTATGTGAATTTTAGTTCTAGTAATTAGAAGAAAAAAAAATACATTTTGTGTAAGAAATTCTTTTAGACTTTAGAGTAATAGCAAGTTTGAGACTTTGGAAACAAACAAATGTTTGCACAAACCCCCAAAGGCTTAACTAAGTAGTCTGAAAAGCAACAATCTCTCCAAACACAAAAGAACACTTCATAAGCGAGAGATGACCAGATCTAAAATTAACAGGAAAACATCTGAGTGCATCACACTCATTGATTTGCAGAACTCGCCTCCAGCGAGGAACACACAGCTGAGGATCATGGGCCTCTCTGATGATGACCTAGAATCAGCCATGACAATGTGTAATGTTATCCAGCATCTGCCTTCCAAAGAGCACATTTACCAAGCTTTCCTTCTTTTTTTCTCCCCTCAGCAGCCAATCAGCTGGAAGCCTTACTCTCATTACACAACACTCACATTGCTCCCAACCTCGGATGCTTCAGGCACCTTTGCTGCTGCTTGTTTCACCAATTCCCAAAGAAAACTAAACAAAATGTAGATTTTGCATTTTTTTTGAGCCAACTGCTTTTGTCTCCTCTGTCAGTCTGAAGTTTTTGTCCATAAAAATGCCTTATTCGGATTTGCAATCAGTTTCACAACACATTACATTTAATGTTTACGTTCCGTTGGGGCAGAAAGGGGGAAGATGCCAACTCACTCCTCTGCTCCAGCTCTCTCATGTCCTCTGGAGGAACCTTTAGCTTGTCCACATGGTCACGGAGCACACTGGCCCACTTCTGCATCGACTCCATAATGGTCCAGGGCCGCGACATGTCCGCAACGAGCACAGCCAGGCAGTCAGGTAGCGACTGAGGTGTGACAGCAAACTTTAGTAGGCCTTTGTGGTACAGGTCTCCATCCAAGATCCACACATTACAGCGAGTCAAGTCTACAGACAAAAGGAAAAACAGCACAAATCTTAAGACTCTTCCAATGCTTTGGGAATGATTTTGTCTAGTTGTGTTGTTTTGGAATGGGTACGGAAAAGTCGCAGCAGGTAAACTCACCGTCTCGGTCTTCATCATGGACGTTCAAGTAAAGATACTCCAGTCCTCTCCCCTTCTTGTTGTGTTCAGCTCCTTGCAATTTGGCCATAAGCGTTGTTTTTCCTGACCCATCCTCACCTGCAAGATGTTTAACCATTGTATCATAATCAGTAGTATATTGGAAGAGTAAATATGCCCAGTTGCAATTGGTATTCTCCAATTGTTTTCTCACTCTCTGTCATCCCATAAATTTAAGTAAAAAATATTTTGTTGATGCAGAAATGAAAACCTCAAGAGTGAAAATCTTAATGCAAATCATGGTCTCATTTGCAGAGATAACAGTGTCAAAGTCATATCATCTTTGCTAATTTCTTTTTCACAATTAAGGAGTGCTTATTCCCAGATGACCCCACCCAAGAAAACATTACAAGGCCATTGCTTTTTAGTCATGTCATGTTATGTCTGATATTACAGATGCAGTGATTCAGCTCTAACCACCTCAGATGTTTTAACTGCACTCGCCTCACGGTTGACAACAATAAAAAAAAAGAAAATACAGCCCAGAAGAATGAGCGCAAAAGATCAGACACAACAAATACTCACCAAATACCAGGATATTTTTTCCTGATGGCAACTTTGAACTCGACCTGGTTGAAACTTCACTAAGTATTGAGGACCTATAAAACAGAAAACGAGTCAAAAACAGGACGGTCTGGATGTCTGTCATGTGTTCAATGATAAGAGCTCTGTATCTTAAAAAAAAGAGGAAAAAAAAGGTTGAAATCATGACCGTGTTGGCTTCACAGACGGTTCAGTTTAATGACACTTTAGCTGTTATTGAATGAGAGTCCAGACACGAGTCCACGACAGCATAAAATCAGGAAATGATCATTTATCACCACTGACCAACAGATTGAAAAAGAGCAGGCAAGAATCCGAAATCATTAAAACTGATAAGACCATAGCATGATCTGCAGTGGTCAATACTACCCAAAAACACTGTCAGGTTTTCTTAATCTAGTCTGTTAAGGCTTGTTTCCGAATAATTATATTCTCCTGTTCAATAGTTGTACCCTTCATAAAGAAGCTATTTAGTGTCTAGCCCTTCCATCTGGCTAAACTCTAAATACAATCTCTTAATATTATTAACACCTATGAAACCTGACCGATCTAAATACACTCGCTGTATACACACAATCAGAAAAAAGCCAAGCCTGTTTGGTGAAATGTAGCGGAGGTTATGTTAGCTGACGTTAGCTCGTCTGTTAGCATTCAGGTTCAGCTGCTGCTAACGTTACTGCTACAAAGCTAGCCGGGCCGGTGTTTGAGAGGGAGCAACCGGCAGTGACAAAGCACAACCGCCGCGGCTCCGATAGTCCCATGGCGCTCTGTGCTGACAAGAAGCCGTTAAAAGACAGCACGACTTGCCAAAGTGTTTGTCCTTCTTCGTCTTCCTTGTTATTGTCGCCCAGTCCGGCTGCACCGGGGAGCTGTTTCTCCAGAACGGGAGCCATCTTCTCTTCCTACACCCACAAAGGCGAGGCCCTGCTGCTTGGGCACCGCTAGCACCGCCTTCATCCAACTAACCGACGGTACGTTACATCCGTTGACTGCGACGCCGCACCGAGAGCAAGAGGGCACGGCTACTTCTTTCGCTATGTTAAAAACTCAACAGTATAACAGGAAATAATAATAAAAACATGCTTTCAGCGATATAATAACAGACATTTGTATGCAAACCATGTTTGTTAATGTTTCATCTTAAGATGTCAGGTCAAACTTTTAATATGCATTTGGCCATAAGCCAACAAATGATGTCATTTTTGTTAATCAGCTGATGGCGGATACTTTTTCAATGTTGCCAAGGTTGTATGAGGCCCTAAGCAGAAATATATTTGGGGCGCCAGTCAGGGCAACCAGATATTTACATGCACGACATAAAAATACACCATTTATCAGCCACTGTCTGACAAGTTAAACCTTTTCTGTTTCAGCCTAGTATTATCTCAATTGTTTTTATTTATTACACTTTCAGATTTTTGCAATCTGTCTTATTAGTTTCTTCATATTTAGAAGTTTACAGTTCCATAGTAATTTGACAACTTACATTTGAAACGGTGTAGCTTGTGTCAAGTTTTTTTGTTTTGTTTTGTTTTTTTCATAACCTTCTTGTAATAGATTGCTGGACTTTTGGCCACTTTCCCCTGAACAAACTGCTGCACTGGATGAAGTTTTGAGCTCTGCCCATACATTTCACCAGGACTGAGATCAAAACTTGGTAAAAGCCACTCCAAAAGATTCACTTTGCTATAATTACAGCAGTGGTCTGAAACTCCAGTCCTCAAAGGCCGATGTCCTTTTTGGTGTCTCCCTGGCTCCAATATTAGCAGAGTTCTGTAGAGCTTGACTGCATGTTAGTTACGCCGATTATTTCAAGTGTGTAGGACAAAGGACACATCTAAAAGTTGTAGAAATCTGACCCTTTGAGATTACTGCCTAAAGACATTTGAAACAAATTTTGTAGTATTCTTGGGGTCACTGTATTTGAAATGTCCAATCCTACCCAAAGTCTAACTTCTTGACTGATGTTTTGTGATTTTGCTTGTTTATTTCCAGGTCAATTTTGTGAAGTGCACCAATCCCTCCTACAGACAGAAAGTTTGCTGTGGGAGGTGATCACTGAATGGTAAAGCCATTCAGTCGTCTGTGCAGCTTGGAGAGACTTGGAGCAAATCTCTCCAAGTGACATGGCGCTGCCATATCTGTACTCGGTAGTTCAGATACTGTTGTCAGGCTTGCTAGAGTCACCCCCTTCCCTCCAAATGTAAGAGTGATCACTATGGCTAAAAAAAAAATGGCGTTTCACCAGAAGACATGTCTCCAAAATTGAACATCTACATGCATATGGCAATCTGTAATCTGGCTTTTTATTTTGCTTTCAAAGGGTTGATGTTGTGTTTTCCAGCCACATACTGCCATTTTATATCACAATATACTAACTATGTTACCTCCAGTTGTTATAAAAAAAAAAAAGTTCCATATATCAAACATGACTTAAAAAATTTTGATTTCGTAATTTGATGCCTTGAAATCATGCCCCTGACTCTTTAAGAAGCTTCTACTCTTTCCAGTAATGCTTTTCATTATGCCGTTAACTGCCGTGGACTGAGAAGTTATTCATATGATAAGCTCATATCAAGGTTCACCTGCAAGTCAGCTATTTTGAATAGTTTCCTCCCTCTCACCCCCCATTAAAATAATAACTTCTTCCTTTCTGAGTGGCTTTTCAGCCCATGTTGGTACTGGACTAATCTTCACAAGGTCTTGGAGTTGACCTGAACATTTTGCACCAAAACATTTTCATATCTGAGATAACTAATAAATTTGTTATACAAGTATGTGAGTTTGTTTAGTGTGTGCAGCGGTTGACTGAGTGGACATGTACGTGTGAATCTGACTGGATGTTTCAACCCTAAACCAAGTTCATTTAATTTTTATTATTTATGTTTTATTTAATTTCAGTGCAATGCATGATCCTTCTCTGTTGCTGTGAAACAATAATCAACAAGCAGATGGCAGTGTTTCTGCATTTTGGAACACAAAGAAAGGGAAGAGCATTCTTGTAGACCAAGTTTTTATTAACTTTAAGATGTTTTTTGGGGGTTTTTTTGATAAAAGATTGGATGAATCAAATAAAATACAAATATTGACAGGAATTATGATTATTTTACAAAGTTGCAATCCTTATTCAGGAACAGTTGGCAAAGATAGGCCTCATGCTTTGACAGATGAAAGTCATCTATGTTATTGACTGTTTTATTTTAAACCTGACAGAAGCTTTAAAAACTTCAAAACAATACATGGATGATTCAATGCATAGTTACAGGTTGAAAACTTCCCCAAACAGCTGTTATTTCTGACCATTAAAACAACTCCACTGATTTATCCTTGTTCTTTAAGCATGTGGACATCAATTTATTAAATTACGTTGTTCTGTTCTGATACATCATGAAATACACGTCTTTGCTAGGGAAATACCCCGTTTTGTGGTGGAAACAGCACACAAGGAGAACAAGTTGCCATGTTCCTGCACACACCGATCCTGCTGGTGGGCCTATAACGTGTTTTCTAGAAACAAACACCTGTTTCTCCACTCGTCTTTCCGTTTTTCATTGTACTGTAAGGGTCATCTGAACCAGGAGCAGCTAACAGATGAGTTTTACACTTTAATGCCAGTTATCTGAGGGATTTTCTAAGGCCTCCCCCCCTCCACTCTAGCGTCTTTTGAGTCTTGTCTATGTGGAGCTAAGTGGTTGGCTGGGATGGAGGCTGCACTCATGGGAGCGCATTCCAGAGCTTTTGCATCATGTGAATGTCAGCCTTCTCTGCCCCTTTTGACAAAGTTTAGCCCTGCTGTCAGCAGGGAAAACAATCTTTTTTCTTTTTTTTTTTTTTTAAACTTTTAAATGCGGTAAATTGAAAAAGAGATGCAACGCATTTTAATAAGTGCAATTTATACAAACTGAGTTGTCAAATAAAAACTATAATAGTTTCTGTGAAAGTGACAGTCGTATGATAAATACTGAAGTAACACATGCATGCCGTTTGCGACTTCACTGAAGGAGATGAAATGTTCATAAACCGTCAAAACTTCTATCTCCGAAAACTGATTGTTTATGGGAAATGAAAAAGATTTTCTGCCACTTCAGTTAAATGTTCGGTCACATTTTCATGCTTCATGGTTCTTCTGGTACCTGTAGTAGATATCCATCAAAGGATCTCCAGGAGATCAAAAGAGTTGATTCATTAAAAATTGCCAGCAAACTTCAAATTCAGAGTTTTGACCTTTGAACAGAAGAGGGTGCTGTTTGCTCAAAAATACTCATGACATGTTTAACCAAAACCATAATGACAAATCAAAATTTTTTCTTAATGCCTAATCTATCAGAAATTTATAATATATTAATAAAATCAGTTTACTTTATATCTACACTTGTTCAGCAAAGTTCAAAGATATTTTCATTTCGGTCATTAAGTCAAAATGTAGCTTTTACATTACACCAGGGCAAACATAGTTCTAATAAAACATGCTTACTTTTTACTGTCTTACAGTTGTTTCACCCTGAAATTTATCTATAGCAAAGCTAAACCAATACAGGTATCCGCCTGCACTCACCTGTGATTAAATACAAGGTGTGGCAGTTTTGATTGGTCTCACCAAAACCTTAACCCGGTTGTTTTGTCTTCCTTCCAGTTCCACTGAAAGAAATCTTAAAAGACAGACATTTATGGGTGAGTGGTCATGGACAAAGCTGATCTTTTCCCATTGTTTGCGCACAAAACTCCCCATCCTGGGACAGAGAAAAGACTCTGTGGCATTTTCTGAGGTATTTTCCAGAAGTTTAAATGAGGTCACGCAAGGTGTTTTCAGCGTCTCCTGTTTTCATTTTAACGAGACGATCATCACCTGTGATCGCTCCAACGGTTTCCCGAAAGACCGATTATCGTCATCGTCACATGGCGTGCAGCATGAAAGCAACATTTTCAAAGATGACAACATAATTATCTGTAAGGGTCAGCTGTTGAATTTCATAGAGTCTCACCCTCAGCTGGCTTGTCCCATTAACACACAGAAGGCAAATAGCAAAGAGGTGCAACATGCAGCCCTTTCTTTTATTCTTTTTTTTTGGGAGGGGGGGGATACAATCAAATATGGATCTTTTAAATTGGAAACGTCTCACCATAGCAGTGGACATTTTTTATTTTATTTAATGTTGAACTATATTAGAGAATGTTTAAGGATTAGACTTATTCTTACACAATAGGCAAGCCAAAGGCATCAGGGGAAGTGTAATTTACACAAGTGTGCGTGTGTTTTGTCTGGTAAGGTCCTCAAGGGTTTTTCCTGACATGATGCATTTCATGCATAATTTACATTACACAAATACTTCCGGGGATTTACAACTAACACAATTTCCAGACTAATTTGTTGTGAGGGGAAAAAGCAAGATCACGTGAAAAAAAAACCCCCTGCTGTATGAGAAAAGAAAATGGAGGTGGTCAGTTTGTTATCGCCCCTGTTTGTTAAAAAAAAGGGAACCATGCGCTGCAGTGTGTGTGTGTGTGTGTGTGTGTGTGTGTGTATAAGAGAGAGAGAGAGAGAGAGAGAAAGAGAGAGGGAAAGGGGAGAGGAGGGGTTAAAGACTGGGAGGTATAGATTGCAGACAGAGAGGTACTGGGGTTGGCTGGATTGTGATAGCGACAGATGTCCAGAAAACTGCACTCCTCCGTAACAGCGCACTGCACCTCAGAGAGAAGGAGCGAGGGGCGGAATCTGCAGCTGTCACTCCAAAGGCTTACCTCCATTATCACATCCACCCGGAGACTGGACAAGAAGCCCAACTGGTTCCCCAACAAAAGACACAGGTCAGTCACTGCAAAACTGGATTTTTTTTTTTTTTGATTTAGAAAGAAAAGAAAGAGAAAACAGAGAGATAGAAAAAACGTCACAAAAGGAAGAAAGAAGGAAAAGAGAGTTAGAAAGGTATAGACAGTATTTTTCCCCCCTCAGATTTCACCGTTACAATGAGCCTGTTAGTGCCTCTTCTTTCCAGCTGCGCTTTTTTTTTTCTTCCTCAAACATGTTCAGGCGACCGCAAACCTTTATAGAAATAAAGCAAACCTGAAATAAAAGTTGACACAATCGAGTTTATTATTAATGCTCCCGCATTTCCAGACCCTCGTGAACAAAAAAAAGAAAAAAGAAAAGGAAAAAAAAAAAGGGCAGAGCAGCTGAGGGAAGCGGCGGTGGGTGGGTGAGTTGGTGGGCTGGAGTGGTTGGGGGGATGGAGACCTCTCCGTTACAGCTTTTCAACCCTCATGTATTTCGTGGCGAGTGTGTATTTTAATTTCACTAGCTAGACCTGCTGTAGCCTATATATGGTAGTGTAGTATGTTTAAGCCAGAGTCCCCCCCACCCCCCAACCCACACCCACTCCCCTTGCCAGATTATCTGCTTTTGTAAGTGGGAGCAGCTATACTGGTGAGGAGGGGGCCTCATCCTTTGTTACCGGCCGGCATGGACTGCCTGAGGCTCCATTTGTATTTTGCATGCGACTATCTCTCCAGCATGAGCTGGGTCTACATTTTGAATTTAGTGTCCAAAATTATCCAAACACCAATTGGAATAATAATAATAATAATAATAATAATAATAATAATAAAGGTTGAAAAGACATAAGATGAAATGATTACCCACCTAATTGCTTTGTTTAACATGGGATACACCCAAAAATGGCAGGACTTATAGTTCTGCCATTATGAACTATTATGCTTATCAAATGGTTTTCATTATGGTAAATATTTGATCAAGCTTATTCCAGTTTAGTAGCCTTAATTGCTTTATGAGAGCACTATGGACAGTTCCCCATTTTTTCCACCCCCTGCTGTGGCTGTTCCTGTCACTTTTGACATTGAGACACATTGAAACATAAGAAACATAGCTTTTAAAGATGACACACAGTTGCTGGTTTTGTGGTGTAAAATGGACCAATGGGCAACTCGGTTTGCTTTTGTCTAGTTCACATCCAGACTTGCTTGTTCAACATTTGCTGAAACATTATCCTTAACATAAAGTTGAACTTCCTGTTCTCTTTGGAGTTTTTGCTGCACTCTGTGGCAATCACTGCACTATACACTTCCTCTAGAGGAAACGCCGTGTTGAGACATTAACTTAAAAAAAAAAAAAAAAAACTTTTCCATTTGCTTCCATTCACAAACGGGGATTCGCTGCTCGGACAGAAGATACAGTTTTTCAAGATATGCCAGCATTTGAATGGTCACCAATTGCTAAATAGTTTCAACATTTTTCATGGGAGGAAATGAATATTTCTGGATGTAGATCATAGATCTCAGACTCATGGGTTTGTTGGGCACCACGCCTCACCAGACATTCCTGAAAGGTTGCAGAGAGTGCAGAGCTGTCTGACCTCCCTTAGGTTCCAATACATTAACATTTGTTTTCAAGCCAGTCTCTTTCTGGCAGAGATCCGTTTCCTAATTAAACTTCTTGTTCTCTTCCACACAAGACACTTCTCTATTGAAGTGGCAAAAAAACCCAAACTTTTTATTTAAAGGAACTAAGTTTTACTTTTTGATGAAAAAGAGGAAATGTTACTTTTATTTGTTATTTCTTCATCATATTTTTGATGAATCAATATACTTTCATATTCTATTAGACAACTGTGATGCATCTCATGGGACGGAAGTTGCTGAATGTCATTTGGTTTCAACTTAAATTTACTTATAACTAGCGTGCTAAGATGCTGTTATGCTTTACAAAATCCAAAGGGGAAAACACTTTGTCTTATTTCTTCTTTCAGGAGTCACCATGGGAGGCAAACTGAGCAAGAAGAAGAAAGGCTATGACGTGAGCGACCCCAAAGACAAAAAAGACGAGAGTCCGGCAAGTGGTGCTGGTGCAGAAGAGTCTGCTAAAGTGGAAGATGGAGCTCCACCCACAGGAGCTGAGGAGAGTGCTGGGAAAGATGGTGTGGTAGAGGAAACTGCAGTGTCAGCAGACGCCGCAGCAACAGAGGCTGCAGTACCTCCAGAAGAACCGAAATCTGCCCCTGCAGAGGAACAAGCTCCTGCAGCTGAAGAGGAGGCAGGTCCGGAGCAAAAACCAGAAGCAGCTCCAGTAAAAGACGAGCCAGTTGCCGTGGCAGTGGAAACGACTCCAGCTGTCGACAAACCAGTTGCATTATCAGAGAAAAAAGCACTTGGTGGAGAGGAAAAGGGAGCATCTCCCGAGAAAGCATCTCCAGTGGCTGAAATGGTCCCAGAAGAGCCTAAATCTGCTCCCCCAGAGGAAGTAGAAGCAACAGAGCAGAAAGTAACAGCAGTGGAAGTAACTCCAGTGGAAAAAGTAGAAGCTGTAGTTCAAGAGAAACAAGCTCCTGTAGAAGCACCAGCCGAAGAAGCACCTTGGGCAGAACAAGAGCCCACTGTAGCTGCAGAGAAACCAGTCACAGCCGAAACTGCTCCAGCAGTGGAAACTGAGAAGCCACCAGTGGCTGCAGAAGAATCTTCTCCATCTGAGGAACCCGTGAAAGCCCAGGCCGAACCCGAAGAGCCCCTAGTGGTAGGGCCTCTTGATGCTCTAGGATCTGTGTCACAACCAGACGCTGCTCAGGTCAGCACAGAGCCAGAGTCTGAGGATCAAGAGACTGTGACTGAGCCAGAAGCGATTGAGGTGGAAAGAGTTTCTGCTACTGCAGTGCCTGAACCTGAACCAGAGGCCGAGCCAGTGGCAGAGGTAGTTTCCCAACCAGAGCCCGAGCAAGACGCAGTTCAAACTACAGAGGCAGAGTCTACAAAAGCACCAACACCAGAACCTGAGCAAGATGAAGAGAAGAAACAGCTAGAAGAACCTGAATCCCAACCAGCATTGGCGGCACCTGAGACTGTTGAACTTGAGACTGTTGAAGCAGAATCATCTGAGGTTTTGGAGGCTGTGGTAGAGAATGCCTCTGCAGAAAATCATCATGCAGAAGAAGAATCTGTGTCAGCAGAAGTCCCGGGCTCCAATGATGCAACTGAGTCACAAGCTGCAGAACCTGTACCTGAGATTGTCATCTCACAGTCTGCCTCTGCTAACAACATGACTGTGGAATCTGATAAGACAGCTGAGACGTCCTTGGAAGAAGTGCCTGGCCCGGAGCCTGAGAAGGAAAGCAAGATGGAAAATGGAGATTTAGGAAGCCCTTCCTCCACGGAGAATGGGGTAGATCCAGTTATAGCGGTGAACGGGGAGTGCGCTGATAATACTAATGCCGTGGCCATGCGTGCAGAAGAATTTGTGAATGGGAACGAAAAATCAGAGGAGACGCCTTTCGAGGAGCAGTGCGATTTTGAACTGAAAAAGGACGTGAACCTGTGTGGGGATGTCCAGGAAGTTCCTGACACAGTCTCAGACATGGTGGAGGGTCTCAGCACTGAGGTCACCCAGGCAGTCTAAATTGAAACCTCCTTGTTTTGGCACTGTGAGTCAGTTCAATCATGCGATGGTGAGAGAAAACCACCAAGGAATCACAGACAGCTACGCTTTCTGAAACGCTTTAACCACTGCACTGTTTTTAATGGTAACTCAAGAAAAAAAAAAAAAAAGCTTTTTTTTTTTTCCTCTTGGGTCGCCAAAAATGTAATGCAACCACTTTATAGAGAGTGACGAACATGTTGCAATGGAGATGGAAGTGCAACGAAGAGATTTGAGTCGGTGTTTTTGGTGCAGACAGACAGTGGAGCTGGACAGCATGGCAAAAAAACACACTCACATTAAATATGGTATTGAATGAATGAATACATTTGTGTTTGAGACAAATAAATACTGCAATTGGAAAAATTGGTAATTTTTTCAATTACCCAGTCTGGGTAATTGGGGGGGAAAAAAACAAACATTCATGAGTAGCATATTCTTGAACTTAGACTTTCATATATCCTTTCTATTGCTATATGAAGCAACATGACGTAAATGTTTTGGCCTTTTATAATAACTGTACTTGTAAGGACTGTTAATTTTGAAATGATTGTTCAGAACAGAAAATAAAAAAGATTGATTGTTGTAGTCCACAGTGATCTCCATTTTTTTTTTAATTTCATGATTTCTTACGTCAACAAGAAGGTTTGATAGACCAAATCAAAAAAGATTTACAATTTAGAATTTGATGTTTCAAGTCATCCAAATAGTGACATAAACAACACGTTTGAATTGTTTTTCTGACCACCCAAATGACAGTAGTGTATTTATTGTTTATTTTATATATTAATTTCTCAAATAACACCAGAAGTTTGAGGTCCAGATCAGAATTTCCGTTAGTTTTATTTTCTGTTTGGACTACTTGAGGCTGTTGAACAGCAATGAGCTCAGTGTTTTTCCTTGGCCTCTGAAAGCAGAGCAGCAGCAATGTCTAAGATGATGGTCCTCGTAATTTCAAACAACATGTTGACATTTGCTGTCACTGTGGCTCATAAATGCCTTAATGGATTAGAGTTAAGGTGATTATTCATGTCTACACCGACTGTCGGACCTCTGGACGGGAGAGAGTTCTGCAACCTGCATGTCAAAAATGAGCAAGCGAAAAGACGTGAACATGCTGAGCAGAGTGTTTGGATTTTCAGAAGCAAAACCAGTTTTTTTTTTTTGTCACATCGCCTTTCCTCATAGCTGAAGCACACGACACTAACGCTTCACAGATCCATACTGGGGAAGGGGAACTCAAGGAGGGGGGGAGGGGCAGGAATGCATGCAGGAGGCAGAGAAAAGAATGAAGAGGCTGGGATGGGGAGGGGCTTTAGGGGATCAAAGGCTTTGATGTACCATGGAGTTAAAAAAAGAAAAGGTCACTTTTTACACAGTTTCACACGCTGAATTAAGAGTTTGGACGTAACGAGGTCCAGTATATTGCCGTGCCTTGCTCCTACAAATGATCTCAGCTGAAACATGTTTTGGTACAGTAACTTCCTTCTGTGACATAAACTTCCTGCGTGGTGTGTACATTTGATTGATTTGGATTTTGTAACTAACCATTTAATACCAACTCTGAATCTATTTAATCTTCACCATTCTGTTTAGCCCGTTGACTGATGTGTAGTATTTGACTAAAATGTTTTGTTTGAATATTACTGATCTCTCCTGTATTATGCGCTTTGTTTTGTGATAAGACATCCTCAACTTATTTTCTTCTTATCGACAGTATGCTAAACCTTTACAGAATAATCTATTGAAATAACAATTACAGATCAGGCTTACAGTGAGTTCGAGCGTAACAAATACTACTGTAACACAACCTTGAAAATCCCACTGAACCATAAAGTGAGCACATCAAATCAACACTGTGCTGAGTCTATTTGGTCATTCTCAGAATTGGTGTCAATTTAACTCTTACAGTTATTTCAACAGGAGACTGAGTCATTTCAACACTTGAAACAGGTATAATTATACTCAATCTCTTGTTGAAACGACTCCGAAAGAAATGAAATTAATACCAATTCTGAAAAGAACCAAACGGACTCGGCACAGTGTTGATTTTACTCTGCCAAAGAGACCTGATGATACAAATGTCCCATAAGCAGCTCCATAACGGGCCCATCCGCATACCAGCTCTCTCCGCTTTCATAGAAAAATATGCGGCACTGCATACTTATGACAGGAATGCTGTGGAGAGGGTCTGGGGCCAGAGACGCTCAACTTCCAGGGAAGTTTTCTGTTTTGCTTTTGAAAGGAATTTCACTCAGAGAATCCTGCTTTTGAAGTGATTAAAACTGAAATCAGTTACTTTTCATGAACTAAAAGGACGTACATCATTTCTTTGAGGATTTTTTTGAGATACATTCTGTTGTCAAGTAATTGCTGCAGATTGTAATACTAAAACATATTGATTATATCAGTTTTTTTATCCTTTATAAGAGAAGGGAGGGACAGCTTAGTTTTAAAAGCTGTTTAAAGTTCCCTTTAGTAAAACATTTAATGTAGAAAACAAAAACAAATGAAAATTCTTAAGCAAAACAAAACACCCATCAAAAACCTATATAAAATCCTAATATGCTTATTCTACCATCTTTTGTTTGAGAAATAAATAGATTTCCGATTACTGAAGACGTATAATTTCAACACTTCTTAGTTCACTTGGCTTCATTTTCTTTAGATATAGTGTGTGTGTGTGTGTGTGTGTGTGTGTGTGTGTGTGTGTGTGTGTGTGTGTGTGTGTGTGTTTGTGTAGGAGAACAGAGTCCTTGTCCTTTGGCTCCTGATTTACACACTGCCTTAAAGTTGCATGTTTGTGAAAGGCCAGCTGCACTGCCTGGTTACCCTGACACTATGTGCTCTATATGCACGCCCCTGCACAACGCTCAGACTGTGTTTCAGCCTCTTTCTAGCCTGAAGGCTTTGGTTATCCCCAACTGATGCTTCTGAGAAGGAAAAGAAAATGTGAAATAAATCCAAACTTTGCGTGTGTGTGGTCGAATCTTGAAGGCATGGAACTATTGATTCAGGTTGTTTTTGTCGATAAAAGCGAGGGTTGGAGTTCACTGATCAATTCTCAACTTTTGCTGTGCAAACACGAAGGCAGAAAGCTCTATTTATTTTGTAAAACCTAGTTGCCTGATCTTTAGTTCCATTAGGTTCTCCTCATAAACAACTTATTCACTCCTTCCTCTTTAACATGGCTTAATTTTTAACAGTGTGCCACAATTAAAGTGCTTTACATTTGTCTGTTTAAGCAGAGCCTTAAATATAACCAGTAGCCAATGCAGCTAAAGGCAACACAAGAAGCAGTACCTTACATTGTGAAGGATATTCGCTAGTCTGCCTTCACCCACATGTATAAACACGGTTTCGAATAATGCCAGCTCTCCCTCTTTAGCTTTAACAACATTTTCTCATACCAGAGTTACACATCAATGTCCCTACGGACCTTGCAATGTGATCTGGTGAACAGCCAGACTGGAACAAGAAGGGGGCATCCTCAAGCTGTTACCAGAAAGCTGGGAGCAGGAAATTGTTGAAAATGTCTGGGTCTGCTGAAGGATTTAGAGCTCCTGGATGCAGCTGCTCTCCCTTTAAGGCCCATTCAATAAAAAAAAAAAAAAAAAAAAAAAGCTTTCGACAAGCTGTTTGAGTTTATCTTAAGACCACATGAAGTTTGAAGGCTTGTACTGACACAGAAAGTTAGCGCGCTTCTTGCTGTTGACTCTGGGACATTTTACTGAGCTCTTAAGAGCCACCCATTCTCGGTTTTTGTTTGAAACAGAGCTAGAACTTATACACGTGGTGTCGTATTAAGTGATCTAGAAGAGAGAATGAATGATTTTGTTAATACAGGCACATTCAGTCATGTTGTAAAACCCACTAAAGTCATGAGATCTTACCTTCCCTGCTTTTTTTAATTTTCAGATGCATATTTATAAAACTTCTGTTTTGTGGCTGTTAAAAGGACAGCACTTCAAAAATTACAACTTAATGAAGAAAATTTGTTTTCACTCTGTATAGATTTGTCATCAATGTATTTCATGTACTCATTCTAAACTTACTCTCATTAAGGTGGTGAGCACCACAGGGCACTGTACTCTCACTGTTCCTTTTCATACGGTTCCTCTCCGACTTCCAGCACAAGTCAGAGTCCTGTCACCTGCAGAAATACTCAGATGACTGTGGAGTCGACAGCTCTTTGAAAAATCATGAATGAGTTGCAAATTTTAACTTCTCTTTGGGATTAATCAAGTATTTTCAAATTCAATTTCATTCAATTAATTGAAATTAATTCAATTTCATTCAAGCAGGAATGAAATGTTCCTGCTTGAAAAAAATATGTAAAACTGCATATTGTAAAGACAAGTAAGAATACACGTGTTCTAACGTGATGTGCGCAGCTTTAGGCTATAATAAGAGTCAGGCAGCTAAATTATAGCACATTATCACTTATTACTGAAACAGCAGAGTGGCAAAGCAGAGCACAAGCAAGGCATCTCCAAAAACAAATAACTCTCTGTACATTTTTTTTTTTGGACTCTTTCCCTTCCTAGACAAAAAACACACATAGACAAATGTGGCATTTGTTATTGTGCCTGCAGGAAGTTCCTCTCCTTCCTTCTCTGTAAAACATTCAGGAGATGCACTAAGTGATGCACTAAGATCTGCAAAAATAAATTCATTTCCTGTGGTGACCGAAGCAAAAAGAGAGATTTCTGTTTAAATCTTTCTATTTTTTTTTCTTCAAGTCTGTTTTTACACACATTAAGGCTTTAATGTTTCCCCTAATTTGTAAATTAGACTATTTATCTCTACTTGTGTCAATAGTAGAGCCCTGGATGCATTGATGTGGGCATGTGTGCTTAAGCTGTCATTGTATCAGGGAGAGCAGAACCCTATTAGAAAGAGCCTGGTGGTGGTCAGGATCAATACTGATCTGCTGCGCTGGTCTAATGGATGCTGATTCCTTCTTGTCTGTCCAGAGATCCCATCACCTTAAGCTCCTTACACATGCACATGCTGTCTCTCAAACACACACGCTCACTCTCTCTCTCTTTCTCTCTCACACACACACACACACACACACACACACACACACACACACACACACACACACAAAGACACTTGTGTCCAAATTCTGCTGAAGCTGCGGCTGCTGAAGAGAGTGAGCACTTACAGCGGCCCATTTTCTGCATCCATGAATGTGTGCTTGAGAGACAGGGATGAAACTACATGTTATACTCTGTGGAAGCAGAGTGTAGCGCTAATAAGTTACTCACTAAATATGATTTAAAAAATGTATAAGAAGAGAGAAACACCCAAAACACACCGGACCGCTGCTTATCAGTACAGACTTAGTTCTGGGGTTAGCAGAGTCGTTTGTTTTTCAGGAGCCCTGCCCCGGTGCTGAGATCACAAAACAAAGCAAGTATCAATGTGGAGGTTATCTCACCTTTCACTTTGGCTCAACCCCTGCTGAGATTTCCAGAGTTCAGTGTTGTATCAGCAAGCTTTCGGTGTTGCAGTGTACGCAGAGCACGGCTCCAAATTGAAAGCTGAGATGGCATCCATCTGCTGCGCCCATCCTTTGGTTAGAGTGGATAATATCTTCATTTCCAGCCCAGCCTTTCAATGCAGCTCTAAACTCGTGGGAGGACAATATGCTGTTCAAAGCACTTCTATTATGAATTTTGTTTGCTACTTTATTCTTGAGAGACCCTGCCAATTTAAGATATTACTTTTATAACTCCCTGGCATTTCTCATATCTCGGAGTAGCTGTATGGTTGTGCGAAGAGAGTCATTTGAACCTGGAAATCATGAGTGAGAAGGAAAATGGAAATCTATATTGCATCCAGGAAGTATTCATAGCACTTCCATTATCCCATATTCTGCTATGTTACAAGCTTATTCCAATTTGTACTAAATTCATCTCTTTCCTCAAAAATTCGACATGCCAGTAGCCCATTATCCCAAAGTGGAAAAATGTTTTGAGTATTTTTCAAATTTATTTAAAAAGAGAAAAACAAAAAAATCACTTTTTTTATAAGTATTTACAGCCTTTGCTTAATATGTTGTTAAGTGCTTCTAGTCATTAGAAGCACTCAAAGCACTTTACTCTAGAAACACATGAGAATAGTTTGAGTCACAAGTATAAGCATATTCATACACTCATGTCCAGATTGGAAGACAACTTGGGGTGTAATCAATGCTGTAATCGAAACTTAACAGTGGTTCAACAAAATATTAGTATAGTTGTCTCATTCACAAATCCAATTGGACTCCTACTTTTATCACCCCATCTTTAAGCTGGGTTGACAAATAAGCAGCCATTGTTTTGATTGGACAGACAGGAATTAAAAATCAGTTTTGATTTGGGGAGGGCTTTACTTGATAATTACAACGTCTATAAGCACACCTCTAAGTCACAGAGGACAATGTTCAAAAGTCTTTTCAAAAGTCTCGCAGAAACAGAATAGTTTAAGCACAAAAAAAAATGTATCACCACAAATCTGACAAGCTGACCAAGCGTCGTTCTGATGAAGCTTCTTGAAGACGTTTGAGGTTCATTCATACATAATCAACTTCCACTTAGTTCTCACTCAGCACTGCCGGCTGAGGGAAGTCATTGACTGCCTGATAAACCAATCATAGACGGACCTTGAGTGGCATTCGAGCTCCGGCTCTCTGGACAGCAAATTAAAATTCATTATACTGAAAGATGAAAAGCTATTGCTTTTGTCTTTTACCATCACCTAACTGGGGCTGCTTTCACATTCACAAGTTTCTAGGCCATCTATCCACTGAATAGATGGAGCTGGAAATTCAGTGCTTAACACAATAACAATATCTAAAATTATAAGATGTGGGTCAGAGCTCACGAGTCTTATGATCATGTTTAATATGTACAACTGGTAGGGACTAATCTACTCTCAACATTTTGAAAATGTGCAGAAGTCCTTATGTCATCCTTAATATGTGCAGAAAGTCTTTCGCATATCCAATACATTTAGTATAGCATAAATTTGAAATATTTTAAATGCACAGCATCTATGGCAACATGTTCACTAATCAAGTTTTAAATGGTCAAAGTGTCCGGCCTTTATTGGCTTCACCTGCTCTGTGATCGTTACTGTAGGTGTCAGCAATGTTTAACCTTCTGTTTCATTGTTTTATGTTCATTTTGTGATTACAGTCTTATTTATATATGTCATGTCTTCAGCTCAACCTGCTCGGCAGAAGGAAAGTAGCTTTGGGCTGCAATCTGGCATACTTGCAAGTACTGTGCATGCACTCTCCCTGTTTTAAATAAGTAAAGCTGAATCTGAAAAAAGAGAAAAAAAACCTGATAATCTGAGGTGTTTATGTGCTCTACAATGTTTTGTCCTTTTAAAGATAAAATTCCTGATTGTAACAAACTAAACCTTTATTGCCTTTTATGACAAATACATTGTAGCTTAAAATAACTATTAAGCAATAAAAACCTCATAACAAAAGTTAAGTTCTCCATTCAGCAGTGAACTCATAATATCATAATGGATAACTAGCGAGACTTTTCCTAACCTCAAAGGCAAAACTAAATGTCTTTTTTAATGACAAAACAAAGATCGAGTTCACTACTGAAATCTGACTGGAAGACATTTATGTTTTCAGCATCAATTGAAAAATTAAATAATCATTAAAAGAGTGAAGAGTTTCTGGTTAAGAATATGTTTGTGTCTTACAATAAAGATGAAAACGTATCTGTGTGCTATCAACCTGAGCCCTCCAAAGTGTGCACAATAGATAAAAAGGTGAAATAAAAAAGAAAACACATTTCCTACTCTGATTCTGACATTGGAGTTTGTCGTTTCACGGTGGAAAGGGAAATCTAATAATGCAGACAGAAAGCACTTTACGGCGTTCTACTTAAAGCAACACATTCTAATGTAATTTCTGTGCAGCTGAGATAAAATTCCCATATTAAATTGATTCAGTGCCAGGCACTATGGCCGCCGAGGAATGTCCGCCGGGAACAGACGACCTTCACTTTGCCTTTGGTTACAAATAAAACTAAATCAAAGCCTCTTCTTGTTTAGTGCGGCCCCTCCACACTTTGCTCCTGGTGAATTATTTATATGTGAAATGAAATGACCTCTGGCACGTTAAAACCAGTAGAGATTGGGCAAGGACAAAACGGACTGAGTGACAGGCGGGGGGGGGGGGAGGGGGGCAGAAGGTTGCAGGGAAAACAAATAGTTTAAGTCTGTTTTTGCACACGCTGTAGAGCAGAACTACAGCCGGCTGAGAGGAAAGAGGAAGAAAGATATAGAAAAAGTGATAGCTCAGCTTTCACCAGAAACCTGCAGGCGTTTCAGATGTTTGAAGCATTTCTTTCTACACTTGTTTCTGTTTGTGCTGCGCAGAAAAGGTGAAAGGTGACGGAAGTCGAGTGGCTTTTTCTTACACCAGCTTTCTTACACCTATTGATTTTGAAATTTTGCCTTACTTTGCCGTTTTAGTTTTGTTTTTTCTAAGTCACACTTTTGTAAAAAAAAAATCTTAGGAATAAAATGCAAGCTGGATGGTGTAAGCAGGTCGGAGACCTAAAGGCTTGGCAGTTTGCAGCCATCGAACATTTCCACTGCCTGCAAACCTTTTAAATGACTGCTTGTTAGAGTAAGCTCTCGTTCTCTGATTTATTTTGCTGAAACTGAAAGACGGCTTTACAGGCAGCAGGACACTCTTATCGATCTTATGTCAGTGCTTCGAAGTTGTTTCAGTGTTGACGAATATAGATCAGTCAGAACGACAACAAATCAACAAATATTCCCAAGAGCCACTGCATTTATGTAAAATAATTTACATCTCTTGAATATTTCCAGATTTCAAAGAGCTACGTAAAGAGTTTGCCAAGCAGTAACTTAAAACCAAACTTGATGTCAGTTAATCTATAAAAGGATGGAAAACAGAAGGAAGTGAGCAGCGCATGACAATATTCTAGCAACAAAAATAGAGTGGCTCCAATATGACAGCTTGAAATGCTACTTTTTTCTTTAATCCCAGTTTACATATTGGGTCACACACGCAACCGTGTACCATTGTTATAGTGGAAAATGTCTTTGTGTCGTGCTTCGTTTACACTGCTTGGTCATACAACTGAATCTAATAGCGAATGAAAGGGTATCTTTGGCAGGTAGACGCTAAAACTCCTGATTCGAGGAGCTAACTGTACTTAGCAGCTCAATGCATTTTTCACCTGCAGTGAAGATACGCTGACAGCAGCGAGCAGAGGGTCTCCTCTTACGTTCCTTCTGCATGTTTACAAAATGATGCTCACACAGCAGCACAGAAGCCTTTTATCATACTGTGTGAGAAGAGTCCAGACAGACAGACGGACGGACATGCCAGAATCCTGGTAGAAGCAACATATAACGTAGAGCATTTAGACTGCAAATATGACAACCAACGTTGTCATAACGTGGGTTTGTGTGTAGAATTAACTGAATACAATTCGGAGTAAGGTTGTAACACGACAAAATGTTGAAAAAGTGAAGCGCTGTGTGAATGCTTTCCGGATGCACTGTATGATCTTTGTGTTCACTTGAACTAACTTTGCCAGCATGAGCGTTTCTCTGAAGGAACACTGAAGCAGTGTGACCGATCATCCTCCAGACCGGCAACAAAGAAGTGAAAACAGAGACTGAAATCTATTCAGAATAGTGACAGGCAGTATTGGTTCTTGCATGAATGGGGTCTTGGGCGAAGAGTTCCTCCTTCTATCCTCAAACCCCCATCACTATCTCTTCTACGTACGAACACAACAAGCAGCCACCTTGACAAAGCTTATTTT